>NC_133201.1:29541297-29581297 GCF_958299795.1 Porites lutea | reverse complement strand
TTTAAAATACAGAATTTTCGGACATTGATGAGGGAATTTTCCTTAATCAGCCAATGATTATGCCTGCTATGACGTATTGCCCCTCTCTACGGCTAGCTGGGGGCACATTTTTAGGCTCCATGGCCTACAATGACGAAAAATTCATGCCCTAAATGTTAAAAGTCCCAAAAAAGTCCTCGTAATTTTAGTTTTCAAGTCGTTCTGTCTAGGAAAATTAATTTCAATCTCAAGCTGTTTTGATTTGTAAAGATACTATCTCCAAGTAAGATTGTAAACATGCTGCAAGCAATATTTTTTCTATGACCACCAGTTTCAGACATAGAAGATTGAAATAACTGATTTTCTTTTGTCTGTTTTTTTCTTGTGCCGTCTTTTATAAAAAAATAAAAAAAATTATGACACTTGTTACAATTTTATCAACCTTGTTCTCGTTTGAAAACTACTTAATTCGCATATTATCCTCCCACATCATTATCATAAAAGAATTGTTAAAGATTGCTTAGTAAACGAAGCATTATTTTCTTTGTTTATAACCAGTTATATCCATCCCAGTCTGACATGTCTTCACAAATCAAGTTTTGCGACTTCAAAGACAATATCAAACTCGAGGAGATGGCACGAAACACAACTTTAATATGTCCACAGTCCACCACTGTCTTTAAAACCCACACCCTTTCCCTTTCCACTGCCTTAAATAGCACTTAGTACTCTATGGTGCAGTCAAGATTAGTTAATGGAATGAAACTTTGATTATTGAACTGATTTGTGGTCATTAAAGTGATGTGTGGTCACTGAATTATTTAATCCTTTTTCCCTTGCATTGGCATCCCCTCTTTCATAGTTCCTGACCCAATAAACGGAAACACAATAAGCTTGTTGCTTACAAAACTTGTGTTGTGGTCATTGAACTACTGTGTCCTTATTGAAATACAATGAAAACTGAACTGTACCGATATTTTATTTATCGCCACTGAGTTAATTAAGTAAGGACTACCCTTTCCCTTTCCACTGCCTTAAATCGCACCTACAAATCTATGGTACAGTTCAGATTAGTTTATGGAATGAAACTTGGATTATTGAACTGATTTGTGGTCAGTGAACCGATGTTGTGGTCATTGAATTATTCTAATATTTTTCTTGGCACCCCTAGTACCTGACCTAACAAACATAAACGCCATAAGTTTCATTGAACTACATTGAAAACTAATCTATTTATAAGACTATCAAGCTTAACAGTAGCCTAAGTATTACCAGAAGTCGAGCAAAAAGGTAAGAAATAAAACTCCAAACATCAATAACCTACAGTGGTGTCCTTTCGCCATTCGATCTTGTTTACAGCCATTTGTTAAGCTTATTAACATGGGTGAAAATTGGGACTGAGTATAACTCACAAGATATGTAAACCAGAAGAAAAGTGTTTCTTCCTTTTTTTAATATACCAGTCAGGTTATTTCCATTTCTCAGTCTTCAAAGGTTAATAAGTAACGAGAATTTCTGCACACGAATATGGTGTCAAACTGCAAAGGGATGGGCTTTATCGAGGTTTCAGTTGGAATGCTCCCCAAACTTTCCGATCCTCACTCAGATAATTGCCCTATGAAGTCAGTTGAAATATTGACAGTACCGTGACTTTTACTTGATTTTTGTACAGACAACCTCTATTTGAAAACCTTCAACTATATCTGCAATCCACTCGCATCATTCCATAACTTTCAAGAGAATCCAAGGAAGACATAGTTCCCAGAAACCAGGCGAAGTCGGACACTCTTCTATTATCATGATCGATCACTAAACTCCATAGCACCGATCGTTCGATAGTTCGATTACCGAAATGTTTGGATTAGTTACTCCAGGTAAGATAAATGATTAATTCCTTTTCAAATGACAAAAGTAAAATAAACTTACATGAAGGTAAGAAGTTTATTGTTGAAAAATACGCCTCGTGTAATGTTCTTGATTCTGTTTGACGACAAATCGCTGTGAAATGAAACATTTCCGGTTACAACAGACTCTCTCCAACGTGTTATAAACGATATACAGTTCAGTATTTTTACATTTTAAAAAACGTAAAGTATTTTACCTAAATAAAAATGGAAAAACAACCGAAAGGACAAAAATAGGGGGAAAGGTCCCTGACTTCCTTATAGTTATAGTGAAACGTCGAACTTTTCATGTAACGAACCTAATCCTTTAATTAAGTTCATGGAAGACCAGAAATTTAAAGTTCGAATGGCCCACATGGGAATTTCGACAAGGGAGTGACTTCGTTTCAAACGTTGAACTTTTCTTTATGTTTCAAACCTAATGCATAAATCACTATATTTTCACTGGTAAATTGTAGACCATGTACATCGTGAAGTGAATTGAGTCCGATTGAATCAATCGTCGAACTGTTATCATTTGGGTCGACCTTAATATATAAATATTCAGTTCAGTACATGAAAAGTTTAACGTTTGAACTGGGCCTAATGCCAAGACTAATGCCAAGACTTTCCAAGTAATACAAACTGCTAAACGGACAGAAGAACGCGGTCACATGACTGTCAAAGTAGTATATGTACTAAGCCACGGTCAAAAGTAAAGCTCTCGTGGCCGAATTGCCATAAGTAAGAAGCAAAGTGGCGACGATAAATTTTAAAGTCCTTTGTTTACGAGTAGCTCCATGAAACTCCTTGCATTTGTGGAACATTTTTCTTCTTTCTATCGCAATTTGCTTTAGTCAATTTTTTCTACTTAAAGTCAGTTGTACGTAAAAACCGAGAGACTGTCATAAGCCTCATTATTATCTGTCATTCTACCTTTGCTTTCCCGGCAAATGATTGAAAGACCTCGAAGCTTCGACGAAAACCCGAAAAAATTATTTTATAAGTAAACCTGTTTGACAAGTTTTCACTTCCAACCAATGAGCAATAACGTTGCGCAAAGCGAAAACTGGACTTGCAAAGGAGTCCCGTTAGTGTGTAACGCATTCTTGTTATGTAGAGGACCCACTTTTACTGAGCTGATCTTATACCCCTCGAGTTGAATAATAAATCTCTTATAGGACGGTTTAGTGAGTACTGTCGTGGGATATTTTATCTCGTCTTTTGTATTTTGTTTCGCCCTACGGGCTGGCCCAAAACAAAACCCTGACTCGTAGAAATATCCCATGATACTACCTGCTAAACCCTTCCTGTCACTTTGATTCCATCAGATCCTTGCTATTAAGAATGAAGCGTTTGCTCTAGCCTTAGTTACTCTTAACCATTACACATAAAAAAATGATGCACCTTACATTAATGTTAAAGCAAATAGGTTGGCGAATATTCCGTCAGGCAAGTCTTGAATTAAGTTGCTTCTAAGATATCTGTTTGGAAAGGATATAAATATTTTCAGGTAATAGTATTAAGCCGTTGCCTATAATTGCGTTCGAGGTACGAGAACGCAACCCCTAATTTCTGTTAGGTGTTCTGTGCATTATTGGGGTACCTGTGCAATTAATAAGAGAGCCTTTTTTTGAGATTGCATTTTGTGTCGACACACATTTGCCTCGTTTTGAGGCGCTTGCTTACGTTTTGCCTCACTTTGACGCTCTAACTTGCGTGGTGATTCGTGTGTCCTTGGCGTTCATCTTTCAAAAGTTTGCTGAAAGTTTACACCCTGAGTAAAATTTTACTTTGGATTAAGCCTTCATAATTTTCTTTGGAAAAAGGCTTGCAATTCCTGGTGCATGCATCAAACATCGTTGTTTAGCTCGGTGTTCGTTGTGCCACAAAGTAAATCTACTGAGTTGTGTAGTTTGGCGGCCGTAGTGCCACAAAGTAAATCTACCGAGTTGTGTAGCTCGGCGGCCGTTATTCCACAAAGTAAATCTAGCGAGATGTGAAGCTCGGCGGCGCCATTTCCTCATGACTTGTGATATTTTCGGCACTGGACAAACGAACATTTTAGCTCTAAGTAATTTATTCGGAAAAACATGACCAGCGTACAGTCGCGCCACTCAAGCCACTGAAATCAATACAATCGAACAAATTACTGGAAAGGTTATTGACGTGAGCTGCAAACACACATTCCACCGAAGGCTTTGATGATTCCCTTCAAACGTGTGAAATTGAGTGCCAGTAACGGTTTGAATGTTAGTAGTGGTCTACATGAGGAATTCCCAATAAAAATAAAATTAAGGATTACATCTAAAACTTTGACAACTTTTTGCTTTTTAACAGTACCTAGGCCGGGTTGTTCAAAGCCTAGGCGAGGAGGGTTAGTGCGAAATTTGAAATCAGATGCGAAAGCTTCATTTTGTCAACAAGTTGATGATTGGATGCTCTTAAAAATAACGGAGAAAATTATCCAAAGAAATGTTTTTGCACAAAAGAAAAAGAAATCCGGGTTAAGCGCTGATCGGCCTTCGAACAACTGCTCCATGTAGAACAGCTATTGCACCAGTAAAACAAAAAGTTCTTTTTACACCCCCGACGCAGTCTGGCCAGTGTCGTCTCCCCAAATAACAAGAACTTGAGACGAACCATACGATATCACGCTGATAACTAGCCTTCAAAACCTTTTAATAATGATACACAATTTAAGTAGAGGTTTCGCTGTACACAACCATTACGTTCAAAATATGTCATAAATACCTCTTTTTAGCCGAGTTTTCGGTCCGTACTGTAAATTACGGACCGATTTTTGGCCCAAGCGCGAAGCGCGCGGACCAGAAATCGATGGAAAAAAACGAGGATCCGTAACATGAGGGGACACAAAGGGCTTGCACTGTAAGTATCCCGGAGAGCTCCATACAATTCCTTATAATTTTGTTATAAGGAATTGTATGGAGCTTTCGAGGAGACTTTTCTTAATTAGTTTAGGCGCGGCGGATTTTGTCACGTATGATCAGCGCGAGGTGTTTCTCCCGACACCCTTCTGTCAGGAAAACGTCATCATATGAAAGCAAAACAGACACGATCGCGTCGGCGGGCCGAAGCCGGCAAAAATAAAAGGCTTTTCTTCTTCCATTTCAGAGGTCAGTTTTGTTTCGATCTGGTCAAAAATCAAGTTTTTAGGTTGTCGGTAATAAAATATTGTCTTATTCTGTTCTCAAGGACCTTTAGAAAACGAGACAAACGAGATAATTGACTAGAGAAAGAAGAGTGAAAACGCTTTTTTGGAAGAAAATTTTTTTTAATTCCCGCAGCGATTTTGCGAAATCGCGAAGCGCAATATATTCAGTTTCTTCCAAAGCCGTCATGATTAAGCAGTGTAATGCCATCACAACTAAAAATGAATTTAGTTTGTATCGCAAAAGCCGCGAAAATAGAGCTGAAAAAAAAAATGGATCGGAAAAATTAATAAAATCACCAAGAAACCGTCTCGCGGGAGCTTTGTCAAACAAACCGTTGGTACGGTTTATTTAACCTAACCTGGAAAAGGAGACGTCTGCACGCAGAATGCATTTCATCCTACATGTAGTTGTGATTTCCAGAACGGACCTCGGGAGCCTCATTGCCGTAATATCTTCTACATTACAGAAACCACAGCAGAATCGCCCTGCTCGCGTGCTAACTTTCCGCTCCAATATTATGACTATACAGTACCAGTGAATTGTTTCAAAATTTAAAGCGGCCGAAACTTATTTCCATCAGCGCGTAGTTAGTTAGTTAAGCAATAATAATGCACAGCACTGTAGATAACACGGTTCTAGAATATCTGACGGCTTCGCGTTTTGTTCGTCGCTGCATGCGATTTAATCGCTTATAACCTAACAGAAAATGTAAATGTACCTGAAGGAAATGCCGTGTATTGCCTTACCTTAACGCTGTGATGTGTGTAAATTTGTCTTTTGCTATGGTTTTAGACAATACGACTTCTCCTGACTATCAATTGCGCGTCAAAACAAGCGCGATAATGAAATAGTCGAAGTGCCATGGTGTAGCACTTTATGACAAAGTTTTAACTGGAAAACTTGTTGCCATCTGATGTACACCTGTATAGTCTATGTTTGTAAGCTCTGCCTAAAGAATCACTGGGTTACACTGCACCCACGGGTGTGCTACCTAAAGTGCAGCCTATGTTTGTTAGCTCTACCTAAAGAATCACTTGATTACACTGCACCCATGGGTGTGCCACCTAAAGTGCAGCCTATGTTTGTTAGCTCTACCTAAAGAATCACTGGGTTACACTGCACCCATGGGTGTGCCACTTAAAGTGCAGCCTATGTTTGTTAGCTTTACCTAAAGAATCACTGGGTTACACTGCACCTTTGGGTGTGCCACCTAAAGTGCAGCCTATGTTTGTTAGCTCTACCTAAAGAATCACTGGGTTACACTACACCCATGGGTGTGCCACCTAAAGTGCAGCCTATGTTTGTTAGCTCTACCTAAAGAATCACTGGGTTACACTACACCCATGGGTGTGCCACCTAAAGTGCAGCCTATGTTTGTTAGCTCTACCTAAAGAATCACTGGGTTACACTGCACCTTTGGGTGTGCCACCTAAAGTGCAGACTATGTTTGTTGGCTCTACCTAAAGAATCACTGGGTTACACTGCACCTTTGGGTGTGCCACCTAAAGTGCAGACTATGTTTGTTAGCTCTACCTAAAGAATCACTGGGTTACACTGCACCCATGGGTGTGCCACCTAAAGTGCAGACTATGTTTGTTGGCTCTACCTAAAGAATCACTGGGTTACACTGCACCCATGGGTGTGCCACCTAAAGTGCAGCCTACGTTAACTTTGTTAGCTCTACCTAAAGAATCACTGGCTTACACTGTACTCACGGACGTTTGCCTCGCGCTCTCTTCAAAGATAAAAAAGCTATAGTCTGTTTGGCCAAAAATCAAGCTTTGTTTCCCCTAAAAATTTGACACCATATTAGGGCCCCGAAAGACGTTAAAAGTTCCTCCATAATAGAAGAGTGTTTTGCTAGAGTTTACAAACGTTTGGCTCATGAGTTTCAATATAAAGGTGCAAAAACTTATCAGCATAATTATAGCACACAAACATTGTCATCAAACTCCTGGCATGTAGCCTGAATAAGCCAAGCAAATATGAATAAAGCATATAACAAGAAATATTCGTCAAATGGTCTCGTTAAGTAAATTATACTTCACTTTGCGAAAGAAATTTATCGCTTGTATCCGTGTTACGCATCGAAAAAGCGAGGAGTCATCGCATGACATTAGGTAACAGAGGTAATACTCACGAGTTTCACGAATTCCCATTCCACGATTTTTCGCCGAGTAACAAATTTAAAACTTCAATTCTTACCTTACAGTGGTCGGTTCATTTACCTTACATTTGCCAACACTAATAAACATGAACAAAACGATGAAATCCGGCACTCTTCTTTCAGAAGTAGCAAGCTGCATGAAGTAAAATCCACCGATATGCGCTGCAGTCTCACTACAAATATAAACATTTGCCTTGAAGAAAATACGACGAGGAGGAAACAAATGCCAGATCTTCGCCTCGGCAATGTATTCCAGCTACCAAGCCGGCGTATCTCCAGAAGGTGGACTCGAGGTGGGACAAACCTTGTGATTTTTTAGGAGCCCTTTGCGCGCAAACTAATTTATTCTGGCGCGAAATGAAGATTAAGAAAATGCATCTGAAATCTAATACACGACAAGAAAATTTTCGCACTTTCGAGGAGCGCGACATATTAAATGGGATTAAGTCGGATTAGCTGCCCGCGGAGAAAACATCACTGCGTGGGATGGTACTTCCAGTAAAAAGCCTCTGTGTCCTCTCATGTTACAGCATGGATCGAAAAAACGAGGCCAATAAGATGTTTATTATATGGCTTCTTCCTGTTTGGGAGACCGGAAACAAGTGCAGGACGCACGATTTGACAGTCATTTGACAGGCGTCAAAAAAGAAAGTTTTTATTGGCGCACGAAAACAATAGCACATAACAAAGGCTTTCCGAGAAAGTGAAAAAAAATTCGCCATGTTGAAAAAGTTTATTCGGTCAAAACTAAGAGCACTGTAAGTTTTAGCTCTTTAATGTAACGCTGGAGTATTTTGGAAACCGGACCCTGTGTCTGTTTAGAAGTCGTTTCCATCTTTCCTCCGTTTGTCCTTGTGAAAAAACACTGCAAAAGGCAAAGACGCTTTTCAAGGTAAGTTTGTTGTCATTGTCGAAGGATTCGCTCGTTAATTGTTTTTGGGAAAACCTCCCTTTCTGCGGGTTCTTTGTCGTCTTCAATTGTGATCTGCGTTAAAATTTTCAAACACTGACTAGAATTCTCTTCCTCGGTAAGATTACGATTCAGTTTCTACAACAGCTTCGTTCTCATTAAAACAAAGCTAGGTTAAAATTTGGAAAGGCAAAGTCAACATCCCAGACCTCAGGGTTTACATACACATTTCAAAGTTTATTCGGTGGAAACTAAGAGCACTGTAAGTATTCACTCGTTAATTTGCCGCTGGAGTCGTTTGAAAACTGGACATTATTGTGTCTGCCTCGAACTCGCTTCTGTCTTTCTTTCGTTGGTCTTTGATAAACACTGCAAATGGCAAGAAGCTTGACTGTCAAGATGATCGGGTGCAGGTAAGTCTGTTATCATATTTGTTGAAGGAATTACTCATTTTCTCTTAGGCAAAACATCTCGAATCTCTGCCAGTCGATTTTCGTCTTCTTAACTGTGTACTAAGATAAAATTTACAAACACTGACTAGAATCCTCGTCCATAAGATTAAGAGTTAGTTTCTTCATCCCCTTCGTTCACAAATAAACACAGTTTAAAATGTTGAAGGCCAAAGTGAACATCCGAGTCCTGTACAGCCCCCGAAATGATCCCCAAATCGACCCCGAAATGATACCGACCCCGAAATGATCCCCATTTCTCTTCACGTCGACCCCGAAATGATCCCCAATTAATTCTTGGAATGGAACTTGTATTTCGTCTCGGAATTATTACAAATCTGTTGCAGCGTTTACGTTCTTAAATCGCGTTTAACATTTCGCTACAAAATGAAAACGTTACAGTCAAGAACAGTATTTTTCCTTCTTCCCTTCTCATGAGACCCCGCGCGCGCCTCAACCTAATCCCCAATCTTCTCTTATCCCAAAAAACACTTAAATAGCGACCGGGTACGAGTCTGAGTCAAGAAGACTTTAGCGGCGACTGATCAAACAAAGTGAAATAGAGTTTAGTTGCGATATTTCGACTGGCCAATACCAGTCTTCATCAGGTTTATTGAGATATCACGAATTCCCAGAAATATATATGAAGTAAAATTATGACCGGAAATGCCATAATATGACGTGGTATGGTGGCTACTTTAAAAGATAAGAAAACAAAAAAATAAACGATATACTATATATAGTTACAGTTCATCACGTTTATTGATGCCCAGAGGTTCAATTGTCTTAGCTTTATGGATAAAGTGGGCTTCACGTGCTTTCCTGAAAGAATCACGTCCATTTTTAAGTTTTTCAATAGGAATCAAAAGCATGTGATTGTCGGAATGATTATAAGACATTTACCAGATGGTAAATGTAGTTAATGGAACATGAAGCCCCAGGGGGGGGGGGGGGGTAGGCTAAGGTAGCCTGCCCCAATGTATGCTCTGTTCGATCAACAAAGCCTTATTTATGAACGAAAGCACGCTAATTTTAAGATACAAACAAACTGCTCGTGGTTGGAACCTGACTAATTTGTCGTATGTTTGTCATCATATTTTTCTTAGCATCGCGCACATTGGTCCCTGTTTTCAAGGCCCTATTCATGGCTAGACTTTAATCATGATAAGACTAGGTAGCTTATGGTACAACTGTATTCATTGGTCGAGATTTGAGACACTGTCTAGCTATAAAGTTCTGCTATTTCACACCTGGTCATTATTCGCCTAGCTTGCACGAAAGCAAACAGTTACAGTAATTTTGTTATGCCGGGTCATTTACAGTTAGTTAACCTGTGTACAATTTGCGGCGGCTACAATGCGTCATCCCCTTCAGATGCCTAAAGTTACAAGTCTTCTTCGATTAATTTCTTCCTTCGCTTAACCGGCTTAGCTGCCATTTGTCGTCGGTTTGTCCTTCAGTCGCGAAGTACATCTGCACCTTTCCTGGATCCTCGACCCCGTACACGTGCTACACGTTGGTTTGTTCTGGCTTTCACCGACGCTCTACGCAGATCCCCGGCTGAGTCTTCACAAACATTTGCGAAACTCTCTTTACCCTGCTACCGTGATCGGCCATCGCGCATTCTACCGTCTCTCCATTCGCTCGGTCAGTTTTCAGTCAGCCCAAAAATCCAGTTCGTCGTACGTGACCTCTCCATTTTTGGCACCACGCTCTTTACTGTCTTTTTGAGCGGGTACACAGTGCTTACGGTTTGATAAGGCTCCCGTGACGGATCGTTAAAAAATATATCTATATATCTTCTGGAACTCATGGAAGGCCACAACTGGATTGGCAACCAATCTCCATGGCCAGATCCCTCAGATCCTTCTCATCGCCCAGATCACTCTGTCGCCGCCTGCTTTCTACGTCTACCGCCTTTTGGGGGCCGCTGTTCTTCAGCTAAACTTTCCGCTGGAAGCCTTTTTTATCGCTTGGTGCAGTCCTGTCGTTGTGTCGTCGCCTGCTTCCTACGTCTACCGTACGCCAAGCGCCGTTTGGGGTGCCGCTGTTTTTCAGGTACAGTGCTTTTCTTTATCTCATTCTTTTCTCCATTTATTCCGTTTTGCCGGTATGCCCCTTCCTCCCCTTATTGTTCGCATCAGGCTTGTGATCTGTAAAGGGGTTGTTTTTTCCTTTGTCGCATTCCTTATACAGTTCCCTGCTGTTTCGATCTCCTGTACGCATTGCGTTACAAACGTTACGCAAACGTTACACATTCTTTAGGCCTGGGTTTGAGGGTTTTCTGCCCAGTCCTTCGCGTCTCGCTGCCATTCTCGCGTGGCTCAGTTCCCACATTGTTCGATTCTACTATTTATTTCCATTTTAATATTTTTAAAAGTCCGACGAATCTCCAATCATCTCGGTTTCAGAGGCCGCCTTTTTCCTTTGGGACGGGCATACAAATTCACTGCATGTATTTTGTGTAATACGTGGTTTCAAATTCCATGTTGGCAAATAGTTCACCTGCATATAAATATCATCATGGCAAGATTACGTTACTCTTCCCCGCCGTTCAATACTAAAATACACTGTAACCTAGTATGTATATATATATATATATTTTTTCATGGACATGGTTCTGACCGGATGTTCTTATAGCTAAATTTCCACTGGAACCCTTTTATCGCTGGATACCGTTCCTTGGCAAGTGTGGCAGTTCTAAGTACTAAATATAAATATTTTAGCGATGATTGAGGTGTTCAGCTTTGATGCCATCGTTTATTAATCTTGCTACCTTCCCTTAGCGTTATTTACACGGTAAGCTAGTTTCTTATGGGGAGAAGTTATGTAGCATACCCTTGCCCATCCTTTTATATCTGCGGTTCTCTATGTAATCACTATTTTGCAGCATCAAACAGGCAATTGTAGGCCGGTCTTTAACCGTTCTTTCTATTAGCTCTCGCAGTTTTTCTTGTCATTTTAGTTCAAGGTAGGGCAGTGGTTAATTTTCAGCCATACTAGTATTTACTCCATTTAATTCATTTGCATGGGTGTGCAAAGCCGTTTCCGGCCTTTCAGCCATGTTACCTTTCCCCGCTATAGGTAAGCGATCATATCTGGTACAGGGCTGATTTTTGTCGGTGTTATCCTCCATTCTCCCCGTGCCTTTGGGCTGGGCACACTGGTCAAACCCTGTTACATTCTAAGTCATGCCAGTCCATGGTATCCCTGGATTTTTTTTCTGGGTTACGTTAGCCAGGGTCATTTATGAATGCGTGTACAAAGCTTATTCTATAATATTATATGCAGTGATATGTTAGCCCCATAATTCCATAGTTTCTTCCATATTTGTTCTGCTTATTGCTAGTATACCTTCATTCTCAGTTTCACTGGGATCAGTTTGTGTCCCCTGGTGTTATGTCTCTGGTTCTACGTACATGCCCCTCTTACCTTAGTTAGCATACCCTAACAGAGAAGCTCTAGAGTTATTTCTGCTGGTGTAACCATACAGAGCATGCCATGCCATCTTTTTTTTTTTCTCTCACCTAAATGGCTTCTGTAATTATTATATTTCCCTGGGGGTATGACTATTCAGCTGTTATCTACATGGCCATATTGGCACAACCGTATTCCTGCTCACATGTACAACTTGCATAATGATGTTTGCAGCTACAGTTAACTTCAATTCCAACTAGCAAATCTAACTTTACTTCCAGCGCGTATACAAATTTTTACCTCGTAATTAGGTCCCAACCTGTTTTTGACGGGTAAAGTGCAAATACCATTAGAATACCACAACTAAAGAGCAGCTATCGCAAGAGATATGGCCTGAATTGTAGGGGTGTTAGTACCCCCTTACCTTATAATATTATTATATAGTGCCACTCTTGTCCAATCTGGCTTTGCTGGGAAGTTTTTGTGGCCATCTATCAGTGGTCAATTCGTTGATAACCCAATTCGATCACCAGACGTTATCAGTCATAGCCGACTTTTTACTCATCAGTTCCTTTCATATTTAAAATAAAAAATTAACAAAAAACAAAAACTCCTGCCTTTTTTGGTTATTAGGTGATCTAATTATTCTGATCCCTTCTCAGTTTAACTCTGTGCTTTTGTTTTGTCCTTGTATGCCTGCACTGCTGTACCACTGCATCCAACCGCGAGGTTTGACTCTCTGGGTGACGTAGTGTCCATGTCCTACTTACCTCCTGCCTCCACTGGCCATGTGGGATGTTGTGTCACTCGTTCTCTTTGCCACCAAGAAGTGTGATGTCAGAGTTCGCCTGCCGTCTGCATTGCAAGAGTTTCTGTTGCTGCCTTGGCACCTGTTCCCTTCTACATCATGGACTTTGCACTTTATGAACTCCATTTACAAATTATCTGACTTGAATTTTGCTGGCACTGGTTGCCCCATTCTCTAGGGGTTATGTACCTGCATTTGTGGGAGAATACGTTCCCTTTTTTTTTTCCCCGAGGGGTTTTTAGGGTTTTCGTATCAGGCAGATACACCTCAAATCAGTGCCAGCCCATCACAGGCCTAAGCAAGGTTTAATTTGCGCTTAGTAATAATGACTATTGTGTTCTGTCCTGGAAAGCTGATCAGGTGTCCAGTATATTTTTTCCATGATCTGGGCCGTATTCACGCTAGTCTATTTCGCATTCCTCGTTGTAGCAAGTTAATGTCCCTGGGGCTTGTAGTTTTAATTCTCAGTTTAACCTCTGCACCGTTTGCGTGACTTTCTCCCCAAGTCTGGCTCGCCCGCAGCAAGTGCGTCTTAGGCTTACGTCAATCAAACTGGCAGTTTTAGAATGGACAATCTCTCATAATAGCTTGTGGTCTTTACTGTGCCTTTTTTTTTTTCCATTGATACAACGTTATTTTATGCTTGCCCAGCCTCGGTCTGGGCACTGTTTTACTTTCAGTCAGGTTGGGCACTTACGCAGCCCTTTGTCACTTAACTACTTCGGGTCCCTGCTTGCCACGCGGGACTCCCATACATAAGTTTTAAAGGCCATAGTTTTTACATAGGCACAGCGTCTACTGCTGCAGCTGCGGGCTTACCAGACTGCTTTATAAATGTGTTCAAGATCGCTGGTTGTTGTTCTGTTCCCAAATGTATATTCATACTCCTAAAGCTGTCGTGCTCTCTGCTGTTCCCCAAATGGCTAGTGTGTCAGGGGACTTTATTTAGACTTCGTTTGGGTTGCTTGGGGGGATGCATTTCATGCATCTGTGGCGGTTAAGTCTGCGTTGCGACTTCCCCCAAGCTTTTGGCATTGCTTGTGTCTTGCCATCTTATTCATTTGCCTTAATCTTGTCCGATCCAGCCCGTGCGGCGCTGGGGAGATAAGAAAGGCTCTGCCAATACTCTTGTCCTACCCCACGGTAGTGGGGCGATAAGTGAGGCTTGTGTTTTTGCTGTGCGCATAACCTGAAGTCGCTAGAACCTGCCACAGGGCTGTGTCCCCCCCTTATTACGCCATCTTGTAGTAATTGTCTTATTTGCCTGCGTGCGCTATTTAGTTGTGTTACCTTTTCAAGCGTATCTTAAGCGGAATAGTGACATTAATAAGACATTTACCAGATGGTAAATGTAGTTAATGGAACATGAAGCCCCGGGGGGGGGGGGGGGGGGTAGGCTAAGGTAGCCTGCCCCAATGTATGCTCTGTTCGATCAACAAAGCCTTATTTATGAACGAAAGCACGCTAATTTTAAGATACAAACAAACTGTTCGTGGTTGGAACCTGACTAATTTGTCGTATGTTTGTCATCATATTTTTCTTAGCATCGCGCACATTGGTCCCTGTTTTCAAGGCCCTATTCATGGCTAGACTTTAATCATGATAAGACTAGGTAGTTTATGGTACAACTGTATTCATTGGTCGAGATTTGAGACACTGTCTAGCTATAAAGTTCTGCTATTTCACACCTGGTCATTATTCGCCTAGCTTGCACGAAAGCAAACAGTTACAGTAATTTTGTTACCCACCCTCCCTCCCTATGGAGGAGTTTTGTTGTGTTAGGTATCAATAAAGTTTGGGGGGTCACTCCTTGTGGTGCGGTTAAGTCTGCGTTGCGACTTCCCCCAAGCTTTTGGCATTGCTTGTGTCTTGCCATCTTATTCATTTGCCTTAATCTTGTCCGATCCAGCCCGTGCGGCGCTGGGGAGATAAGAAAGGCTCTGCCAATACTCTTGTCCTACCCCACGGTAGTGGGGCGATAAGTGAGGCTTGTGTTTTTGCTGTGCGCATAACCTGAAGTCGCTAGAACCTGCCACAGGGCTGTGTCCCCCCCCTTATTACGCCATCTTGTAGTAATTGTCTTATTTGCCTGCGTGCGCTATTTAGTTGTGTTACCTTTTCAAGCGTATCTTAAGCGGAATAGTGACATTAACTGATTAGAAAGTGTTCTGAAACTGCAGTATGGATGTAATTACCAGTAGGGTTGAGTATAGGTCGTCTGTGTTCATTAAAACGGTCTTTGAGGCGACGTTTAGTTTCTCCAATATATTGTAGATTACACAGGCGACATTGAATCAAATAGATAACATTAAAAGTTTGAAAAGTGATATGAGATTTGATGTGGTGGGTCTCACCTGTAGAATGAAAAGTGTAATCGCGGCTGCAACAAAACCTTTCTTAAGATCCAAATACAACGAGCTTCCGACATTCTTCGCACTGAAGCACTTAAAAACAAACCCAAGACTTAGACTGAAACCTGCTAAAGTCTTCTTGGCTGTAACGTTTTCAATTTGATTTATTTTGACTGATCACGATCTTTCTGGATCCGACGTTGAGCAAGATTGATCGTACACGTGTTTTTTTTTTCCTTAATTAAACATTTCGCTACAGTTTATGTGATTTTTAGCGCTTTTGTCATCTAATCGCCTTTATGTATACTTCTGCACCTCCGTGATCATTTTAAGATTTTAAAAAGTGTTAAAACACCATTTTTAAAACTCAATATCCAAGGCATGCAGTTTTAACATCATTTTTAGAATTTAACATCTATGCAGTTTTCTCTATAACCCGGGCTATAATCACCTAAGTAATTATTTTAAAAAATGTTATGTTTCTTGATATTATCAGTTGCAGTTCATGTTGTTCCTAAAAATATACTAGACTTTGTGTATTTTTTGATAATAATATTTTCGTTTAATCCAGTTCAAAGTGTAATCCCAAATTAATGTCATGTGGGCAAGTGAAGATTATTATAGTGAAGCTTAAGTTATAATGTTGTGCATTTTGCACGATCCATAGTTCTAGGATATCATTCCATCCCTAAAATAAAATGGGGATCATTTCGGGGTCGACGTGAAGAGAAATGGGGATCATTTCGGGGTCGATTTGGGGATCATTTCAGGGTTGGGGATCATTTCGGGGTCGGGATTATTTCGGGGGCTGTACAGTCCTCAAGGTTGAAAGGCGTCTTATAACTTTATTTCAACCTTTTTTCCGAGGTAAAGAGATTTAGAGCTCCGAAATGAGCATTTTCTTTAAAAATTTTGGTCCGTATAGCAAGTTACGGACCGCAAATTGACCAATCGGATGGCGAAAACAGACTCAGCCATATAATAAATACCTCTTATTAGCCGAGTTTTCGGTCGGTACTGTAAATTACAGACCGAATTTTTTCCTATCGATTTATGGCCCAAGTGCGAAGCGCGCGGGCCACAAATCGATGGAAAAAAAACGAGGATCGTAATTTATACTACGGACCGAAAAAACGAGGCCAATAAGATGTTTATTATATGGCTTCTTCTAGTTTGGGGAACCGGAAACAAGTGCAGGACGCGCGATTTGACAATCATTTGACAGGCGTCAAGAAAGAAAGTTTTTATTGGCTCACGAAAACAATAGCACACAACAAAGAGTTTCCGAGAAAGTGAAAACAGATTCGCCATGTTGAAAAAGTTTATTTGGTCAAAAATAAGAGCTCTGTAAGTTTTAGCTCTTTAATGTAACGCTGGAGTATTTTGGTAAATCGGGCACTGTGTCTTTCTCGAAGTCGTTTCCATCTTTCCTGCGTTGGTCCTTGTGAAAAAAAAAAACACAGTGCAAAAGGCGAAGAAGCTATTCAAGGTAAGTTTGTTGTCATTGTCGAAGGATTCGCTCGTTAATTTTTTTGGGGAAAACCTCTCGAATTTCTGCCAGTTCACCAATAAGATGGTCAATCGGATGACCGAAAATTGACCAATCGCATGGCGAAAACAGACTCAGCCATATAATAATCATAGTTATCTATCGCAAATACCATCCACCCTTCCCCCTCAACTGCTACCTGTACGCTTAACAAACACATCGAACGCACTCTCCTAAGCTCACATCACTCCTAGTTTATATTTTGTACAGTCAAACCTTTCTGAGTGTACCGTCACCGTATTCCACTTCACACTAATGAGATTTCACTTGAAAAAAAGCCTAACCGGTGCACCATATACTACTTTCGTTATCCTTTGTATATTACAAAATTTATACTGAATCCATGCTTAGAGATGGTTTAAGCGATGGTATTAGAGTGGAAAGCCATCTCATTAAAGAGTGCGTTCGTCAGCTAAAAGCTGACCGTTCGGTTAAAGGTCTACACCTTATGATGGGTAAAAATCAGGAGGTCGCAGAGGAATACACTAAGAATATCAACGTTAGAAAGACGAAGTTGCTGCTGAATTCACTTCACTTTAATCTTGAAGGTAGAAAACTAATTTAAAAAATAAGAGTCCGATTATACAGGATTGTTACTGGGAGAAAGAACTCAGATCGTGTTCTTGTAAAAAAGGAGTTCATGGAGCACAATGGGCCGAAATCATCCGTGTGGCAAGCCATAAACGTAAACGGCTTCTCAAAAGACTACATAATAGAAAAGAATGGCCAAAACATGGCCAACAGCGCGTACGTTCTTTAAACTGCTGACTTTGCTTTTGCAGATAATACATGGGAGAAAAAAGACCATTTCCGAAGCGGTCGCAAATTTTGTCCAAATTTGGTCTATTCAAGAATTCTTTTGTATGGGAACGGTACTGAGAAATGTTCCAACCTTCAATTCTTCTCCGCCAAAGTACTGTTCACAAGGGTTTGAATATTGGTGGAAAGAAGAAGCGAAATTCAACTTTTGAAATTTCCACGTGACGTTTTCTACCATTCTCGCCAACTCTCTTGTCATTAACACGAGACATGGTGAGAAAAAAAAGAAAATCTTCGAATTCCTTTCGTGACGAGTTTTCAATATGGCGTCGTAAATAATTCTTTTTCCTTAACAACATGGTAACTTTTTGGAATTCAATTTTAAAAGTACTTTTCAAATTAATAGTTTCATAATCTTAACAGAAAACATCTTCATGTCATCTGCTACTATTTCGTCTCATAATAATGACAATAACATATTATTAATTCTTCTTAGCGGGGCTCCCGCGCGCGCGAAGCGCGCGTGGGACAGAGCCCCATACTCATGGAATATGGTCAACCTCTTTTCGTTTGGTTGTCACGTGATTGACCGAGCGTACGTACGTACGTACGTACGTACGTTCGTACATACGTACGTACGCGTCTACAGATTGTACGGGTGTGGTAGGGGAGACTATCAAAAGGAAGGGAGGGGTGTCTCAGGCGTGTCTTGGCAAGTCCACATCTTTAATATAGGATTTTAGGACATTCACACTATGGTCAATTGTTAGCTGTCAAAACAGGGTAGCCACTGACCAGTATCCCATGACCATATCGCGGGCTCACGTGTCAACTCATCGAGGTGACGTGATTTATTTGGAAGCTGTCCGCTGACCAGTTTATTGTTTTACTAGATCGCGAACAATGTTCAATCTCATACTTTTACTAGTTAAACTGATAATGCACACATATTGGACATCAATGTTTTGATCAATTGACAGCTGTCAAAACAGGGTACCCGCTGACCAGTATCACTTGACCGTATCGCGGGCTCAGGTGTCGACCTATCGAGGTCACGTATTTTTTGAAGTTATCCGTTGACAAGTTACTAGTTTTCAAGTGATCGCAAGCTCAAGTTCAAGTTTTTTCTAAATTCATATGAAATATGTTGTGTTTATGTGCTACACAATTAAAATTTTGATTGCAAACTGACCTCGGACGCGAAAATTCAGCCAGCTGTTACAGGCAGGGAAGATAGTTGCTTTTGACTTTTCTCACCATGGTCACGCGTTGGTCACGCTCTACGTCCAATTCTTATGCTCTGATTGGTCAAAACTTGACAGGTGAGTTCATGCGGAAAATTTATGCAGCATCTTGAATCTTGTTTACTTTGACAGCTGAAGCTGACAGAGTTTTGTGTCAACTTGTGATGTTTTTAACTATCTTTTTCCACTGGATGTGCAAAATGAAATTCAGCTGCTATCAGGAGTCCTCTGTTATTCATGGCTAGTTTGTTTATTGGGTTTTTGGTTGAGGAATACGTCGCTTGTCAAAGTCGGAAATCCGATTTCGGGTGGCATCGTTTTCGTTTTCACCTTGCTTGATGCGTAAGAGGATTGCAAGTCTGAAGCAATACTGGCTTTTCTTGATACCTTTCAGGAGTTGCATCTCGAATGGTAAGCCAGAGAAATTATTGTATTTGATGTTTGTTTTTTTGGATTTAATTTAATGAAGTCGAGCGGAGTTTATGCGGTCATTTAGTTTATGCACGTTTGTAAGATTTGAGATGTCATCTGACCGAGTATCAGCTTTGATAAGCTTACAGAACTTTAGAAAGCCTTTAGACAGTTTCCTTACCGCAAATAGAAAGAAAACGTTCCAAAGAATATTTAGTTATAATTCTGGCCGGAAAAGAAAGCTTTGAGCGATTTTCTTGCCTCGAGTTCGTCTCTGATAAAAGCAAACACCGGGAAGCCGGCTTAAAACATAAACTTAAGCTTGAAGCTTGAAGACTCAGGAGTTTTAGGGATACTTTAATTGTCTTCCTAAATGAAAATTGTTGTTTCTGTATATGTTACACCGAATTATATTTCTTTCATTGATTGTTAGTAGTCTCTCTTGTAATTTTAATCGCTGTGCCGATTGTTTTCAGTCGTTCAGTGAACATCGCTTGCAGGAGTACTCAAAATGCCGCGCGTTAATAAACCATTAAATAAAAAATAAACAGAATAAATTCTTTATAACGTTGGAGCGTAACTCTGTTAATGTTCATTCAAACACTCGCCACAGCTCGCACTACGAAAGTGAGAACCGGATGGCCGTATAAGTGATTTTGGAAATTTTTTTAACAGTTTATGAATATTGAATGAGTGCAATTTGTATTGTGAAATACTGCTTTCTGTCCGAGGTCTGCCGGTATGATAAAAACAGTGCCTCATACTACTGTTTCACCTCAGATGTGATGTATAATTGGTGTAAAAGGTTGGTTTACACGCACCCAGATTTGTTGACAAGATTTTGCAAAGTAAACTTGTCGAACGCCAAAAAGTTGGCCTGATTTTTTTTTCCACTAATTAATCTACGGTGATCAAGAGTCATTATGGCTCTTAAATGTGATCGACGATGATTACCAGTTTTTGGGTGTACATATGAGGCTATCAACTCGATGTAAGATTTGGTTCACTCTTGGGCTGTTTGCAAATTATTTTTCTCTAAAATCAGGTAGCCTTTCCCTCAAAAGTCACATAAATGTGCTCTAAAGTTAACTGAATTGTGGAATTCGAATACAAGTTTATTGTTTAATTTAAATTATAAATTTATTAATGGGAGCCCCGCTTTTAGCCCTGGCTAAATCTATATATTATTATTATTACTAAATACTATTATTATTATTATTACTAAAAACAAAATGACAAATACAATGATACATTGGTAACACTTACAAATATTCCAATTTTGCCGTGTTTGAGAAAATTCCCGCATCTAATTGCTGAATTTTATTGGAGCTTATATTTCTGTAAGCAGGTAAAAAACCAAATTACAACTCAGCTTACAATAGTTTTAACATATACGGACGATGAGAACTTAACAAGAACTTGAGAAGAACCATACGATATCACGCTGATAACTAGCCTTTAAAACCTTTTCTTAATGATACACAATTTAAGTAGAGGTTTCACTGTACACAACTATTACGTTCAAAATATGCCTTAATCATAGTTATCTATCGCAAATACCGTCCACCCTTCTTCCTCAACTGCTACCTGTACGCCCAAAAAACATGTCGAACGCACTCTCCTAAGCTCCCATTGCTCCTAGTTTATATTTTGTACAGCCAAACCTTTCTCAGTGTACCGTCACCGAAAGGAGAGAACAAAGTGTCCGTATTAGAAGGGTGTCGCCACGATGACATGGTCATTTTAAGACTCCACTGACAGTTGAAACTCTTCAGTGACTAAAACAGGCCCACACTTGTCTTTTACAGTAGGTGTAGGTGTTTCAAAACTGATAAATGTACGATATTGAGACTATCATTCTATCAGTAGCATACTAGTACTACAATGTACATCTCAACTGCATACAAGATTTTCTCATTTCTTCTTTTTGGTCACGTGTTATGTATTTTAATCTCATTTTCAAACCTCAAGTTGAGGATAAATAAATAACACGTTGATATTGGTGTAAGCATAAACACCTTGAGAAGCTGTCATCAAGTGATCTTTGGAGCATCCGTAACAAAGAGGTAAGTTTACATGACTTTGCTCTCTGGGTCCGTTTATCAGTATTATATAGGGCTTTTGAGCGGAGCTCTGGCGCGCGAAGCGCGCCTGCGGAGCACCATGGGTAAGTAAATCTACCCATCCGAGAAAATTTGGTAATCACGTGACCGTACACCGCCCGCACCCCGCCCGCCCGTCCGTCCGCACCACAGGAAAACCAATTTTCTATCTCACACTTTCTAGCTAGTTTGGTAGCACAGGAAGACTGATATTGCATATTGCATATTGTACATCATTGTTGTGATCAATTGACAGCTGTCAAAACAGAGTATCCGCTGACCAGTATCACCTGACCGTATCTCGGGCTCAGGTTTCGACCCATCGAGGTCGAGTATCTTTTTGAAGTTATCCGCTGACAAGTTACTGGTTTTCAAATGATCGCAGGCTCAAGTTTAATTTTTTTTATTTATATGAAATATATTGCGTTTTATGTGTCGCACAAGTAAAATTTTGATTTCAAACTGACCTCGGAAGCTAAGATTCAGCCAGTTTTTACAGGCAGGGAAGACATGCCAGTTGCTTTTGACTTTTCTCACCAAGGTCGCGCGTTGGTCACCCTCTACGTCCAATTTTTATGCTCTGATTGGTCAAAATTTGACAGGTGAGCTCATGCGGAAAATTTATGCAGCATCTTGAAACTTGTTTACTTTGACAGCTGAAGCTGACAGAGGTTTGTGTCAACTTGTGATTTTTTTAACTGTCTTTCTCCGCTGAATGTACAAAATGAAATTCTGCTGCTATCAAGAGTCTTCTGTTATTCATAGCTAGTTTGTTTATTGGGTTTTTGGTTGAGAAAGACGTCGCTTGTCAAAGTCGGAAATCCGATTTCGGGGCATCGTTTTCGTTTTTCACCTTGCTTGATGCGTAAGGGGGTTGAAAAGTTTGAAGCGATTCTTGCCTTACTTGATAGTTTTCAGAGCATCTCGAATGATAAGCCTGAGTAATTATTGTATTTGATGTTTGTTTTTTATATGTACTTTAATGAAGTCGGGCGTAGTTTATGCGGCTATTTAGTTTATGCACGTTTGTAAGATTTGAGACAATGATCGATCTGACCGAGTATCAGGTTTGATTATAAGCTTATAGAACTTTAAAAAGCCTTTAGACATTTTCTCACTGTAAATAGAAAGAAAACGTTCCAAAGAATATTTAGTTATAATTCTGGCTGTAAAAGAAAGCTTTGAGCGATTTTCTTACCTCGAGTTCATCTTTGAAAAAAGCAAACGCCGGGAAGCCGGCTTAAAACATAAACAAGGATTTCCAGAGACACTTTTTACTTGTCTTCGTGAATGAAAATTGTTGTCTCTGTATATGTTTCACCGAATTATTATCCTTTTATTGATTGTTAGTAGTCTCTTTTGCAATTTTAATCGCTGTGACGTTTGTTTTCAGTCGCTCACGAACATCGCTTGCAGGAGTAGTCAAAATGCCGCGTGTATCAAACGCTTTTGAAGATTACACATAGTTATAAAACCGTTAAATAAACAAATAAACATAATAATTTTTTTAACATGTTAAAGCGTATAACTCTATTGACCTTGATTTAAACAATAGACTTTGGCGCTTGTCAAAAGTGAGAACCGGCGAGCCGTATAGGTGATTTTGGAAATTTTTTTAATGGTTTCGGTAAAACCCCACGCGTACTTCGATCGACCCGAATGTTGAATGAGTACAATTTGTATTGCAAAATTGTGATCTGTCCGAGGTCTGTATGATGTATAAAAAGTATAAAAGGTTGGTTTACACGTCCCCAGACTTGTTAGCATGATTTTGTAAAATAAATTGTAAACTTGTCGAACGCAAAAAATTGGGCCTGATTTGTTTTCCGAGAATTTGTTTTCCAGGCCTAATCTACTGTGATCAAGAGCCATTTTTATGGCTCTTGAATGTGATCGAAGATGATTGCTATTTTTTGGGTGTACATATAAGGCTATCAACTCGATGTAAGATTAAGTTCACTCTTAGCTTGGACTGTTTGCAAATTATTTTTCTCTAAAATCACTTAGCCTTTCCCTCAAAAGTCACATGAATGTGCTCTAAAGTTAACTGATTTGTAAAATACAATTGCAAGTTTATTGTTTGATTTCAATTATAAATTACAGTTAACAGGAGCTTCGCTTTAAGCCCTGGCTAAATCTATATATTAAAGAAAATATGTGAGAATTTTGTCAGGACGAAGATTACCATAATCTACGGCTTTCTAGTTCCCCATGGTGCAATTTTACATAAGCTTGTTTCAATTTACAAATTACATCTTGGGCAACGTGAAAGTCGCAGATAGAGAAATTTCAGTATTAGAGAAGTGCCCGTAAGCAGAGGTACGACAGAAATGCGCCACTGGTAGACGGTGTCTCAATGCCGTATATCAGTCAGTTCACATGCACTTTAACGACAAGTGTGAACGTTTCTTTAGTTACTGACCACTTATAAAAAACTGTCGGTGTAGTCTAAAAATAAAAGTCACCTTTGTGACCCCGAAAAACCAACGCCTCTCTAACACCGACACTTCCTTCATATAAAAGAGGTTCAAATCTAGGGTGGCTATCGTGTACTTCCGGATGAAAAGGATGCGATTTAAAAAAAATGTTCTGATTCGTATGGACAGGGCCTACGTTTTCTACAATGGATAATGAAAGAGGCAGGGGATAGAACGTGCACAATCACGTAACGGTTCAGTGATTTTAATTAAACAGTGACTTCAGATCTAAATAAGGACTTGACGCACACAACATAAAATAAACATTGAAAAAATCATCGATCTTTATGGCACACGACCTAATCTAAATGGAATTTTACCCGCATTATATTCGTGAGAGTAAGACAAAAGGCTATAACCCCATAAGCACTAATGTATACCACTTCACACTAATGAGATTTCACTTTAAATAAGCCTAACCGGTGCGCCATATACTACTTTCGTTATCCTTTGTATATTACTAAATTTATACTGAATCCATGCTTAGAGATGGTTTAAGCCATGGTATTAGAGTGGGAAGCCATCTTATTAAAGAGTGCGTTTGGCAGCTGAAAGCTGACCGTTCGGTTATAGGTCTACGCCTTATAATGGGTAAAAATCAGGAGGCCGCAGAGGAATACGCTAAGAATAAAAACGTTAGAAAGACGAAGGCCGCTGCGGAATTCACTTCACTTTTTTCTTGAAGGTAGAAAACTAATTAAAGAAATAATTGACCTATTTCGGGAGTCCGATTATACATGATTGTTACTGGGAGAAAGAAATTAGATCGTCTTCTTGTAAAAAAAGAGTTCATGGAACACAATGGGCCGAAATCATCCGTGTGGCAAGCCATAAACGTAAATGGCTTCTCAAAAGGCTAGATAACAGAAAAGAATGGCCAAAACATGGCCAACAGCGCGTACGTTCTTTAAACTGCTGCTGACTTTGCTTTTGTAGATAATACATGGGGAAAAAAAGACCATTTCCGAAGCGGTCGCAAATTTTGTTCAAATTTGGTCTATTCAAGAATTCTTTTGTATGGGAACGGTACTGAGAAATGTTCCGACCTTGAATTCTTCTGCGCCAAAGTACTCTTCACAAGAGTTAGAATATTGGTGTAAAGAAGAAGCGAAATTCAACTTTTGAAATTTTCACATGACGTTTTCTACCATTCTCGCCAACCCTCTTCTCATTAACACGAGACATGGTGAGAAAAAAAAGAAAATCTTTCGAATTCCTTTCGTGACGAGTTTTCAATATGGCGTCGTAAATAATTCTTTTTTCCTTAACAACATGGTAACTTTTGGAATTCAATTTTAAGAAGTACATTTTGAATTAATAATTTCATAAATAACCTTAACAGAAAACATCTTCATGTCATCTGCTACTATTTCGTCTCAATAATGACAATAACGTTTTATTAATTCTTCTTATTATTATTACTAATTAGTATATACACACTTAGTGATCTTGGTAATTCAAGCAATCTTATTGGTTAGCTACCTCGGACTTAGACGTTATATTCACCGCGCTAGGCGGTGAATATAAAGCAGAACAAAATTGCTGTCGTGAACTGGGTGTTTTGCCAAAGTTTCATAGTAAAGTCTTTTTGAAAATGCACAAATATCCAAGTGCTGATGACTTTGAAGGGAAGAAAAAACTTCATGGTGTTTAAACAGAGTGATTTATTGTGAAGTGGTTTACTGTAACTGACTTTTCGTACGCTCGAAGCTATGTTTACCAGTACAGAGTAAAACGATGTCGCTTTGTCACTGTTTTGTGATTTCGGGATTTTCTCGCAAGACCAATTTTGCGTATAAATATAAGTTAATTTATGGAGAAAAGAGGAAGGCAAATATTTTCGAAAATTGTACGTGCCAGCAAGTTAACAAGGGAAAGAACATTGGAGATAAACAACGCTCACCTAGATCGTAGCCGCTGTTGACATCATTTGCAAGAATTGACAAAGAAAAGTTTCTCATTCACGGTAAGTTGCCCCAGAAACAAATGAAGCTCTACTTTTCTCCTTAGAATTGGGTAGTAATTTAAATTTTCGGTGTTTTTTTTTAAACCGTTGATGCTAAAGCGTACAAAACTCGATACAAAAAGATTAAAACTATCATTTGTCATGTTTGAAGATACTGTAAAGATATAACTTTTGCGCATCCACTGTTTACGCCTTCGTGTTCACCCATGAATTCACTAATCGTTTTTTAATGGTTTCCTTTCTGATTCTGTTGAGATCACTTCGTGTGAATATACTAAAACAATTATTCAACTCAGGCTCAGTTAATATTGTTGAAGAATATTAACTTCGCCTTCGGCGAATAATTGTTAAATATTATTATTATTATTATTATTGTTATTGTTATTATTATTAAGAACAAAATGACAAATACAATGATAAATTGGTAACACTAACAAATTTTCCAATTGTGCCGTGTTTGAGAAAATCCCCGCATCTAATTGCTGAATTTTATTGGAGCTTATATCTCTGTAAGCAGATAAAAAACCAAATTACAACTTAACTTACAATAGTTTTAAGATATACGGACGATGAGAACTTAACAAGAACTTGACACGAACCATACGATATCACGCTGATAACTAGCCTTAAAAACCTTTTCATAATGATACACAATTTAAGTAGAGGTTTCGCTGTACACAACCATTACTATCAAAATATGCCTTAATCATAGTTATCTATCGCAAATACCATCCACCCCTCCCCCTCAACTGGTACCTGTACGCCCAGCAAACACGTCGAACGCTCTCTCCTAAGCTCCCATTATTATTGACTCCTAGTTTATATTTTGTACAGTCAAACCTTTCTCATTGCACCGTCACCGACTGGAGGGAACAAAGCGTCCGTATTAGAGGGGATGTCAGCACGATGACATGGTCATTTTAAGACTCCAATGACAGTTTAAACTCTTCAGTGATTAAATCAGGCCCACACTTGTCTTTTACAGTAGGTGTAGGTGTTTCAAAACTGATCAATGTACGATATTGAGACTATCATTCTATCAGTAGCATACTACTACATCTTACAGCCCCTGCAAATTTGTCAGGTTGGAAAATATCCCTGCGTGAAGATCCACAATGTTGTTGGATTTAAGAGAATTGTGAAAAATTAAAAACAAAAATTCAAGATGTTGCTACTGAATGTTAAAAAGTTTAAACCTTGCGTTATTTAACAAGTATTCAAACATCTTACAGCGACTGCAAATTTTTCAGGTTGGAGAATATCCCTGCGTGAAGATCCACAATGTTGTTATAACCTAGAAACCTGTAAAAAATTAAAAACAAAAATTTAAGATGTTGCTACAAAATCTATTTTCCTCTGATTGCTTCTAGAAGTGGTCGTAAAAATAGTTGTTTCGGGAGTATAGCCCTTCGTCAGTGTAAGAAAAAGTCGTCACATAACTCGGTAGCTTAACTCGCATAATTCATTATCATAACGTTAACAGGTTTTCTTAGAAAAAGAAGCGGTTATGTACCTCAAATGACTATTTGTGGCAGTTTTGAAATTTTGTTCCTACAACATTTTCTATATGGTCATACACATCTGTAATTCACTCTTTAAAGCATCTTTGGAAGAAAAAAAAAAAGAAAAACAAAAGAAAGAAGGACGGCTTGCAAGGGATATTTTTTTCAATTTCGGACTCTTGTCTTTACCTCGTTTCCATGCAAACGAATCAATGTTTTTTTGCATATTTGACATATTCAATAATTATGGCCTGGAATCCGGACAAAATAACACTGGGGAAGCTGTACTCTCACGTAGCCGGAGTTAGAAATCTGAACAGTCAACTGCGTGTTGCAATGCGTTCTCCTTTATAGTAATCTGTTTCACAAGAAATGGTGCAGATAACTAGGCATTAATGTCCACAAGATATCGCGTAAAAATGCCACTCATTTCAAGCCGCTAGATTTGGATTAATGTGCCAAACAGTTTAAGTGCGACGGTCAGCAAAGCTTAAGTATTGAGTGCCAAGAGTTGAAAATTCGATTTCTTTCATTTTTTTCTCCAAAGGTAGCTTTTAGGTAAATGGTTAATCTGATGTAAGCTGTTTTCTCGCAAAGGCCTTTTATTTTCGAGAAAAGAAAGAATATCAGTTTTCGTGGACGGAGACTCAACATGGCCTTATTTAAGTGTCAATTAATAGTGTACCTAAACTAAAAACGGAGCTTTCTTAACTAGCGCTTGATGAAAGAGGTTCGAAAACTGTCTAGTCAAAGCGACTTTTGGAAGCCGTCAAAACCTCTGGAGAAGATGAAGAAACGAAGGCATCTGTAGGATACACCTGGGCAGTTCAAGACGGCCTAGGAAACCCTGCTTTAGGTGCAAGAAATGCTGAAAGCAACAGGCATTTTGATTGAGATCTCGCAAAAAGATCGTTTTCACCAGTTGCTGAGATAACTACCCCAAAACTTAACAACGAGCTGTCGAAAATTTGGTCAGAGATTAGTTCTCTTCACCGTATTCAATTTATGGTGGAATAAGCTCCCTGATAAAGTTTAAAATATGTGAAAGGGTACGTCAGCTGTTTTTTAAACGGGGATATTTATAAGTTGTAAAAGCTTGCAGCGTGGATTGCCATGTAATTTATAAAAAAATAACGACGTTCGTGTGGCGTAAGCTCAGGCTAAAATACCAGACTTTACAAAAGAAAAGCGAAATCGTGGATAATTTATACTAATAATCACAATAGCCGTAAAAGAGAGCGAAAGGAAATTAAAAAAGACTTTGCAGCGTCCATAATCACGTGACGGCTCAGTGATTTTAATTGAACAGTGACTTCAGATCTAAATAAGGACCTGACGGACACAACATAAAATAAACATTAAGAAAAAATCATCGATCTTTATGACACACGACCTAATCTTAATGGAATTTTACCCGCATTATATGCATGAGAGTAAGACAAAAGGCTATAACCCCATAAGCACTAATGTATGTCACTTCACACTAATGAGATTTCACTTTAAAAAACCGTAACCGGTGCGCCATATACTACTTTCGTTATCCTTTATATATTACAAAATTTATACTGAATCCATGCTGAGAGATGGTTTAAGGGATGACATTGCTTCTGAATGTTAAACAGTTTAAACCTTACGTTATTTAACAAGTATTCAAACATCTTACAGCCACTGCAAATTTTTCAGGTTGGAGAAAATCCCTGCGTGAAGATCCACAATGTTGTTATCACCTAGAATCCTGTAAAAAATTAAAAACAAAAATTTAAGATGTTGCTACAAAACCTATATTCCTCTGATTGCTTCTAGAAGTGGTCGTAAAAATAGTTGTTTCGGGTGTATAGCCCTTCGTCAGTGTAAGAAAAAGTCGTCACATAACTCGGTAGCTTAACTCGCATAATTCATTATCATAACGTTAACAGGTTTTCTTAGAAAAAGAAGCGGTTATGTACCTCAAATGACTATTTGTGGCAGTTTTGAAATTTTGTTCCTACAACATTTTCTATATGGCCATACACATCTGTAATTTACTCTTTAAAGCATCTTTGGAAGAAAAACAAATGAAAAACAAAAGAAAGAAGGACGGCTTGCAAGGGATATTTTTTTCAATTTCGGACTCTTGTCTTTACCTCGTTTCCATGCAAACGAATCAATGTTTTTTTGCATATTTGACATATTCAATAATTATGGCCTGGAATCCGGACAAAATAACACTGGGGAAGCTGTACTCTCACGTAGCCGGAGTTAGAAATCTGAACAGTCAACTGCGTGTTGCAATGCGTTCTCCTTTATAGTAATCTGTTTCACAAGAAATGGTGCAGATAACTAGGCATTAATGTCCACAAGATATCGCGTAAAAATGCCACTCATTTCAAGCCGCTAGATTTGGATTAATGTGCCAAACAGTTTAAGTGCGACGGTCAGCAAAGCTTAAGTATTGAGTGCCAAGAGTTGAAAATTCGATTTCTTTCATTTTTTTCTCCAAAGGTAGCTTTTAGGTAAATGGTTAATCTGATGTAAGCTGTTTTCTCGCAAAGGCCTTTTATTTTCGAGAAAAGAAAGAATATCAGTTTTCGTGGACGGAGACTCAACATGGCCTTATTTAAGTGTCAATTAATAGTGTACCTAAACTAAAAACGGAGCTTTCTTAACTAGCGCTTGATGAAAGAGGTTCGAAAACTGTCTAGTCAAAGCGACTTTTGGAAGCCGTCAAAACCTCTGGAGAAGATGAAGAAACGAAGGCATCTGTAGGATACACCTGGGCAGTTCAAGACGGCCTAGGAAACCCTGCTTTAGGTGCAAGAAGTGCTGAAAGTAACAGGCATTTTGATTGAGATCTCGCAAAAAGATCGTTTTCACCAGTTGCTGAGATAACTACCCCAAAACTTAACAACGAGCTGTCGAAAATTTGGTCAGAGATTAGTTCTCTTCACCGTATTCAATTTATGGTGGAATAAGCTCCCTGATAAAGTTTAAAATATGTGAAAGGGTACGTCAGCTGTTTTTTAAACGGGGATATTTATAAGTTGTAAAAGCTTGCAGCGTGGATTGCCATGTAATTTATAAAAAAATAACGACGTTCGTGTGGCGTAAGCTCAGGCTAAAATACCAGACTTTACAAAAGAAAAGCGAAATCGTGGATAATTTATACTAATAATCACAATAGCCGTAAAAGAGAGCGAAAGGAAATTAAAAAAGACTTTGCAGCGTCCATAATCACGTGACGGCTCAGTGATTTTAATTGAACAGTGACTTCAGATCTAAATAAGGACCTGACGGACACAACATAAAATAAACATTAAGAAAAAATCATCGATCTTTATGACACACGACCTAATCTTAATGGAATTTTACCCGCATTATATGCATGAGAGTAAGACAAAAGGCTATAACCCCATAAGCACTAATGTATGCCACTTCACACTAATGAGATTTCACTTTAAAAAACCGTAACCGGTGCGCCATATACTACTTTCGTTATCCTTTATATATTACAAAATTTATACTGAATCCATGCTGAGAGATGGTTTAAGGGATGACATTGCTTCTGAATGTTAAACAGTTTAAACCTTACGTTATTTAACAAGTATTCAAACATCTTACAGCCACTGCAAATTTTTCAGGTTGGAGAAAATCCCTGCGTGAAGATCCACAATGTTGTTATCACCTAGAATCCTGTAAAAAATTAAAAACAAAAATTTAAGATGTTGCTACAAAACCTATATTCCTCTGATTGCTTCTAGAAGTGGTCGTAAAAATAGTTGTTTCGGGTGTATAGCCCTTCGTCAGTGTAAGAAAAAGTCGTCACATAACTCGGTAGCTTAACTCGCATAATTCATTATCATAACGTTAACAGGTTTTCTTAGAAAAAGAAGCGGTTATGTACCTCAAATGACTATTTGTGGCAGTTTTGAAATTTTGTTCCTACAACATTTTCTATATGGTCATACACATCTGTAATTTACTCTTTAAAGCATCTTTGGAAGAAAAACAAATGAAAAACAAAAGAAAGAAGGACGGCTTGCAAGGGATATTTTTTTCAATTTCGGACTCTTGTCTTTACCTCGTTTCCATGCAAACGAATCAATGTTTTTTTGCATATTTGACATATTCAATAATTATGGCCTGAAATCTGGACAAAATAACACTGGGGAAGCTGTACTCTCACGTAGCCGAAGTTACAATTAAAAAAAGAAATCTGAACAGTCAACTGCGTGTTGCAATGCGTTCTCCTTTATAGTAATCTGTTTCACAAGAAATGGTGCAGATAACTAGGCATTAATGTCCACAAGATATCGCGTAAAAATGCCACTCATTTCAAGCCGCTAGATTTGGATTAATGTGCCAAACAGTTTAAGTGCGACGGTCAGCAAAACTTAAGTATTGAGTGCCAAGAGTTGAAAATTCGATTTCTTTCATTTTTTACTCCAAAGGTAGCTTTTAGGTAAATGGTTAATCTGATGTAAGCTGTTTTCTCGCAAAGGCCTCTTATTTTCGAGAAAAGAAAGAATATCAGTTTTCGTGGACGGAGACTCAACATGGCCTTATTTAAGTGTCAATTAATAGTGTACCTAAACTAAAAACGGAGCTTTCTTAACTAGCGCTTGATGAAAGAGGTTCGAAAACTGTCTAGTCAAAGCGACTTTTGGAAGCCGTCAAAACCTCTGGAGAAGATGAAGAAACGAAGGCATCTGTAGGATGCACCTGGGCAGTTCAAGACGGCCTAGGAAACCCTGCTTTAGGTGCAAGAAGTGCTGAAAGCAACAGGCATTTTGATTGAGATCTCGGAAACAGATCGTTTTCACCAGTTGCTGAGATAACTACCCCAAAACTTAACAACGAGCTGTCGAAAATTTGGTCGGAGATTAGTTCTCTTCACCGTATTCAATTTATGGTGGAATAAGCTCCCTGATAAAGTTTAAAATATGTGAAAGGGTACGTCAGCTGTTTTTTAAACGGGGATATTTATAAGTTGTAAAAGCTTGCAGCGTGGATTGCCATGTAATTTATAAAAAAATAACGACGTTCGTGTGGCGTAAGCTCAGGCTAAAATACCAGACTTTACAAAAGAAAAGCGAAATCGTGGATAATTTATACTAATAATCACAATAGCCGTAAAAGAGAGCGAAAGGAAATTAAAAAAGACTTTGCAGCGTCCATAATCACGTGACAGCTCAGTGATTTTAATTGAACAGTGACTTCAGATCTAAATAAGGACCTGACGCACACAACATAAAATAAACATTGAGAAAAAATCATCGATCTTTATGGCACACGACCTAATCTTAATGGAATTTTACCCGCATTATATGCATGAGAGTAAGACAAAAGGCTACAACCCCATAAGCACTAATGTATGCCACTTCACACTAATGAGATTTCACTTTAAAAAACCGTAACCGGTGCGCCATATACTACTTTCGTTATCCTTTATATATTACAAAATTTATACTGAATCCATGCTGAGAGATGGTTTAAGGGATGACATTGCTTCTGAATGTTAAACAGTTTAAACCTTACGTTATTTAACAAGTATTCAAACATCTTACAGCAACTGCAAATTGGTCAGGTTGAAGAATATCCCTGCGTGAAGATCCACAATGTTGTTATAAGTTAGTATCCTGTAAAAAATTAGAAACAAAAATTTAAGATGTTGCTACAAAACCTATTTTCCTCTGATTGCTTCCAGAAGTGGTCGTAAAAATAGTTGTTTCGGGAGTATAGCCCTTCGTCAGTGTAAGAAAAAGTCGTCACATAACTCGGTAGCTTAACTCGCATAATTCATTATCATAACGTTAACAGGTTTTCTTAGAAAAAGAAGCGGTCATGTACCTCAAATGACTATTTGTGGCAGTTTTGAAATTTTGTTCCTACAACATTTTCTATATGATCATACACATCTGTAATTTACTCTTTAAAGCATCTTTGGAAGAAAAACAAATGAAAAACAAAAGAAAGAAGGACGGCTTGCAAGGGATATTTTTTTCAATTTCGGACTCTTGTCTTTACCTCGTTTCCATGCAAACGAATCAATGTTTTTTTGCATATTTGACATATTTAATAATTATGGCCTGAAATCCGGACAAAATAACACTGGGGAAGCTGTACTCTCACGTAGCCGAAGTTACAATTAAAAAAAGAAATCTGAACAGTCAACTGCGTGTTGCAATGCGTTCTCCTTTATAGTAATCTGTTTCACAAGAAATGGTGCAGATAACTAGGCATTAATATCCACAAGATATCGCGTAAAAATGCCACTCATTTCAAGCCGCTAGATTTGGATTAATGTGCCAAACAGTTTAAGTGCGACGGTCAGCAAAGCTTAAGTATTGAGTGCCAAGAGTTGAAAATTCGATTTCTTTCATTTTTTTCTCCAAAGGTAGCTTTTAGGTAAATGATTAATCTGATGTAAGCTGTTTCCTCGCAAAGGCCTTTTATTTTCGAGAAAAGAAAGAATATCAGTTTTCGTGGACGGAGACTCAACATGGCCTTATTTAAGTGTCAATTAATAGTGTACCTAAACTAAAAACGGAGCTTTCTTAACTAGCGCTTGATGAAAGAGGTTCGAAAACTGTCTAGTCAAAGCGACTTTTGGAAGCCGTCGAAACCTCTGGAGAAGATGAAGAAACGAAGGCATCTGTAGGATACACCTGGGCAGTTCAAGACGGCCTAGGAAACCCTGCTTTAGGTGCAAGAAATGCTGAAAGCAACAGGCATTTTGATTGAGATCTCGCAAACAGTACGTTTTCACCAGTTGCTGAGATAACTACCCCAAAACTTAACAACGAGCTGTCGAAAATTTGGTCAGAGATTAGTTCTCTTCACCGTATTCAATTTATGGTGGAATAAGCTCCCTGATAAAGTTTAAAATATGTGAAAGGGTACGTCAGCTGTTTTTTAAACGGGGATATTTATAAGTTGTAAAAGCTTGCAGCGTGGATTGCCATGTAATTTATAAAAAAATAACGACGTTCGTGTGGCGTAAGCTCAGGCTAAAATACCAGACTTTACAAAAGAAAAGCGAAATCGTGGATAATTTATACTAATAATCACAATAGCCGTAAAAGAGAGCGAAAGGAAATTAAAAAAGACTTTGCAGCGTCCATAATCACGTGACGGCTCAGTGATTTTAATTGAACAGTGACTTCAGATCTAAATAAGGACCTGACGGACACAACATAAAATAAACATTGAGAAAAAATCATCGATCTTTATGGCACACGACCTAATCTTAATGGAATTTTACCCGCATTATATGCATGAGAGTAAGACAAAAGGCTATAACCCTATAAGCACTAATGTATACCACTTCACACTAATGAGATTTCACTTTAAAAAACCGTAACCGGTGCGCCGTATACTACTTTCGTTATCCTTTATATATTACAAAATTTATACTGATAAGAACTTGAGACGAACCATACGATATCACGCTGATAACGAGCCTTCAAAATTTTTTCATAATGATACGCAATTTAAGTTGAGGTTTCGCTGTACACAACCATTACGTTCAAAATATTCCTTAATCATAGTTATCTATCGCAAATACCATCCACCCTTCTTCCTCAACTGCTACCTGTACGCCCAACAAACATGTCGAACTCACTCTCCTAAGCTCCCATTGCTCCTAGTTTATATTTTGTACAGCCAAACCTTTCTCAGTGTACCGTCACCGAAAGGAGAGAACAAAGTGTCCGTATTAGAAGGGTGTCGCCACGATGACATGGTCATTTTAAGACTCCACTGACAGTTGAAACTCTTCAGTGACTAAAACAGGCCCACACTTGTCTTTTACAGTAGGTGTAGGTGTTTCAAAACTGATAAATGTACGATATTGAGACTATCATTCTATCAGTAGCATACTAGTACTACAATGTACATCTCAACTGCATACAAGATTTTCTCATTTCTTCTTTTTGGTCACGTGTTATGTATTTTAATCTCATTTTCAAACCTCAAGTTGAGGATAAATAAATAACACGTTGATATTGGTGTAAGCATAAACACCTTGAGAAGCTGTCATCAAGTGATCTTTGGAGCATCCGTAACAAAGAGGTAAGTTTACATGACTTTGCTCTCCGGGTCCGTTTTCAGTATTATATAGGGCTTTTTAAAGAAAATATGTGAGAACTTTGTCAGGACGAAGATTACCATAATCTACGGCTTTCTAGTTCCCCATGGTGCAATTTTACATAAGCTTGTTTCAATTTACAAATTACATCTTGGGCAACGTGAAATTCGCAGATAGAGAGATTTCAGTATTAGAGAAGTGCCCGTAAGCAGAGGTACGACAGAAATGCGCTACTGGTAAACGGTGTCTCAATGCCGTATATCCGTCAGTTCACATGCACTTAAAAGACAAGTGTGAGCGTTTCTTTAGTTACTGACCACTTATAAAAAACTGTTGGTGCAGTCTAAAAATAAAAGTCACTTCTGTGACCTCTAAAAACGAACGCCTATCTAACACCGACACTTCCTTCATATAAAAGAGGTTCAAATCTGTTATGGTGGCTATCGTGTACTTCCGGATAAAAAGGATGCGATTTAAAAAAAATGTTCTGATTCGTATGGACAGGGCCTAAGTTTTCTACAATGGATAATGAAAGAGGCAGGGAATAGAACGTGCATAATCACATAACGGTTCAGTGATTTTAATTAAACGGTGACTTCAGATCTAAATAAGGACTTGACGCACACAACATAAAAAAAAAATAGAGAAAAATCATCGATCTTTATGGCACACGACCTAATCTTAATGGAATTTTACCCGCATTATATTCATGAGAGTAAGACAAAAGGCTATAACCCCATAAGCACTAATGTATTCCACTTCACACTAATGAGATTTCACTTTAAAAGCCAAGCCGGTGCGCCATATACTACTTTCGTTATCCTTTATATATTACAAAATTTATACTGAATCCATGCTTAGAGATGGTTCAAGCGATGGTATTAGAGTGGGAAGCCATCTCATTAAAGAGTGCGTTTGGCAGCTGAAAGCTGACCATTCGGTTATAGGTCTACGCCTTAAAATGGGTAAAAATCAGGAGGCAGCAGAGGAATACGCTAAATATATAAACGTTGGAAAGACGAAGGCTGCAGTTGAATTCACTTCACTTTTTTCTTGAAGGTAGAAAACTAATTAAAAAAAGCAACTAAGCTATTTCGGGAGTCCGATTATACATGATTGTTACTGGGAGAAAGAAATTAGATCGTGTTCTTGTAAAAAAGGAGTTCATGGAGCGCAATTGGTCGAAATCATCCGTGTGGCAAGCCATAAACGTAAATGGCTTCTCAAAAGGCTAGTTAATAGAAGCGAATGGCCAAAACATGGTCAACAGCGCGTACGTTCTTTAAACTGCTGATTTTGCTTTTATAGATAATACATTGGAAAAAAAAGACCATTTGAAATTTTCACACGACGTTTTCTACCATTCTCGCCAACTCTCTTCTCATTAACACATGGTGAGAAAAAAAGAAAATCTTCAGGTCATCTGCTACTATTTCGTCTCATAATAATGACAATAACATATTATTAATTATTCTTATTATTATTACAAAATATTATTATTATTATTATTATTATTATTATTAAGAACAAAATGACAAATACAATGATAAATTGGTAACACTTACAAATGTTCCAATTGTGCCGTGGTTGAGAAAATCTCCGCATCTAACTGCTCAATTTTATTGGAGCGTATATCTCTGTAAGCAGGTAAAAAACCAAATTACAACTTAACTTACAATAGTTTTAAGATATACGGACGATGAGAACTTAACAAGAACTTGAGACGAACCATACGATATCACGCTGATAACGAGCCTTTAAAACCTTTTCATAAAGATACAAAATTTAAGTAGAGGTTTCGCTGTACTCAACGATTACGTTCAAAATATGCCTTAATCATAGTTATCTATCGCAAATACCATCCACCCTTCCCCCTCAACTGCTACCTGTACGCCCAACAAACATGTCGAACTCACTCTCCTAAGCTCCCATTGCTCCTAGTTTATATTTTTTACAGCCAAACCTTTCTCAGTGTACCGTCACCGAAAGGAGAGAACAAAGTGTCCGTATTAGAAGGGTGTCGCCACGATGACATGGTCATTTTAAGACTCCACTGACAGTTGAAACTCTTCAGTGACTAAAACAGGCCCACACTTGTCTTTTACAGTAGGTGTAGGTGTTTCAAAACTGATAAATGTACGATATTGAGACTATCATTCTATCAGTAGCATACTAGTACTACAATGTACATCTCAACTGCATACAAGATTTTCTCATTTCTTCTTTTTGGTCACGTGTTATGTATTTTAATCTCATTTTCAAACCTCAAGTTGAGGATAAATAAATAACACGTTGATATTGGTGTAAGCATAAACACCTTGAGAAGCTGTCATCAAGTGATCTTTGGAGCATCCGTAACAAAGAGGTAAGTTTACATGACTTTGCTCTCCGGGTCCGCTTTCAGTATCATATAGGGCTTTTTAAAGAAAATATGTGAGAACTTTGTCAGGACGAAGATTACCATAATCTACGGCTTTCTAGTTCCCCATGGTGCAATTTTACATAAGCTTGTTTCAATTTACAAATTACATCTTGGGCAACGTGAAATTCGCAGATAGAGAGATTTCAGTATTAGAGAAGTGCCCGTAAGCAGAGGTACGACAGAAATGCGCTACTGGTAAACGGTGTCTCAATGCCGTATATCCGTCAGTTCACATGCACTTAAAAGACAAGTGTGAGCGTTTCTTTAGTTACTGACCACTTATAAAAAACTGTTGGTGCAGTCTAAAAATAAAAGTCACTTCTGTGACCTCTAAAAACGAACGCCTATCTAACACCGACACTTCCTTCATATAAAAGAGGTTCAAATCTGTTATGGTGGCTATCGTGTACTTCCGGATAAAAAGGATGCGATTTAAAAAAAATGTTCTGATTCGTATGGACAGGGCCTAAGTTTTCTACAATGGATAATGAAAGAGGCAGGGAAAAGAACGTGCATAATCACATAACGGTTCAGTGATTTTAATTAAACGGTGACTTCAGATCTAAATAAGGACTTGACGCACACAACATAAAAAAAAAATAGAGAAAAAATCATCGATCTTTATGGCACACGACCTAATCTTAATGGAATTTTACCCGCATTATATTCATGAGAGTAAGACAAAAGGCTATAACCCCATAAGCACTAATGTATTCCACTTCACACTAATGAGATTTCACTTTAAAAGCCAAACCGGTGCGCCATATACTACTTTCGTTATCCTTTATATATTACAAAATTTATACTGAATCCATGCTTAGAGATGGTTCAAGCGATGGTATTAGAGTGGGAAGCCATCTCATTAAAGAGTGCGTTTGGCAGCTAAAAGCTGACCGTTCGGTTATAGGTCTACGCCTTAAAATGGGTAAAAATCAGGAGGCAGCAGAGGAATACGCTAAGAATATAAACGTTGGAAAGACGAAGGCTGCAGTTGAATTCACTTCACTTTTTTCTTGAAGGTAGAAAACTAATTAAAAAAAGCAACTAAGCTATTTCGGGAGTCCGATTATACATGATTGTTACTGGGAGAAAGAAATTAGATCGTGTTCTTGTAAAAAAGGAGTTCATGGAGCGCAATTGGTCGAAATCATCCGTGTGGCAAGCCATAAACGTAAATGGCTTCTCAAAAGGCTAGTTAATAGAAGCGAATGGCCAAAACATGGTCAACAGCGCGTACGTTCTTTAAACTGCTGATTTTGCTTTTATAGATAATACATTGGAAAAAAAAGACCATTTGAAATTTTCACACGACGTTTTCTACCATTCTCGCCAACTCTCTTCTCATTAACACATGGTGAGAAAAAAAGAAAATCTTCAGGTCATCTGCTACTATTTCGTCTCATAATAATGACAATAACATATTATTAATTATTCTTATTATTATTACAAAATATTATTATTATTATTATTATTATTATTATTATTAAGAACAAAATGACAAATACAATGATAAATTGGTAACACTTACAAATGTTCCAATTGTGCCGTGGTTGAGAAAATCTCCGCATCTAACTGCTCAATTTTATTGGAGCGTATATCTCTGTAAGCAGGTAAAAAACCAAATTACAACTTAACTTACAATAGTTTTAAGATATACGGACGATGAGAACTTAACAAGAACTTGAGACGAACCATACGATATCACGCTGATAACGAGCCTTTAAAACCTTTTCATAATGATACAAAATTTAAGTAGAGGTTTCGCTGTACTCAACGATTACGTTCAAAATATGCCTTAATCATAGTTATCTATCGCAAATACCATCCACCCTTCCCCCTCAACTGCTACCTGTACGCCCAAAAAACATGTCGAACGCACTCTCCTAAGCTCCCATTGCTCCTAGTTTATATTTTGTACAGCCAAACATTTCTCAGTGTACAGTCACCGAATGGAGAGAACGAAGTGTACGTATTAGAAGGGTGTCGCCACGATGACATGGTCATTTTAAGACTCCACTGACAGTTGAAACTCTTCAGTGACTAAAACAGGCCCACACTTGTCTTTTACAGTAGGTGTAAGTGTTTCAAAACTTATAAATGTACGATATTGAGACTATCGTTCTCTCAGTAGCATACTACTACTACAATGTATACATCTCAACTGCATACAAGATTTTCTCGTTTCTTCTCTTTGGTCACGTGTTATGTATTTTAATCTTATTTTCAAACCTGAAGTTGAGAATAAATAAATAACACGTTGATATTGGTGTAAGCATAAACACCTTGGCAAGCTGTCATTAACTGATCTCTGGAGTGTCCGTAACAAAGAGGTAAGTTTATATGACTTTGCTCTCCGGGTCCGT
>NC_133201.1:29496297-29536297 GCF_958299795.1 Porites lutea | reverse complement strand
ACAGGCGACGTTTGACGTCATAACATCTTGATCTTTCATGTGGCCTCCGCGGAAAACCGGCGGGAAAAGTCTCCACGCGTTTAGTTCCCTTCTGGATCTGAGCTTGTTTCATCATAACGTGGACAAGATAATGTTGAAGTGTATTTCAGCTCCGGAAGGGAACTAACGCGTAGAGACTTTTATCAGGATCACGACTTGTGATAGTTCAGAACGGCTGAGTTTTTACTGAAATTTACTGAGGATATGGGACTGCCGGCCATTTAGTGTTTTGAAAACCTTGACCGGCAGTCGAGCTGAAAAAAGTTCTAAGTGTCACAAAACACGGTTTCGTCTTCTGAGCCCAGCGTAAACCAAACACAAGCCTTGAGATCTGTAAAGCATTTCAGGATCGCTTGACTTTTCTAAATCGACATATGATAGTTTAGATTAGCTGGAATCTTTCGATTTTGTGAAATTTACCGAGAATATAGGACTGCCGGCCATTTAGTGTTTTGAAAACCTTGACCGGCTACCGGCCATATAGCCACAAAAATTAAACTTCAGAAATCGTAAAGAATTTATTATATAAGCTTCGAACTGATTGTACATGCATGGAACGGTCATCTAGAAATGTTTAGACTTCCTCAACCTATAGAAGATTCTAGGCAGTTTTTGTTTCTCCGATTTAATTACCTTCGTTCGTCTCAGCATGGCTTAAAGAAATAACATTAAACTAATTTATTCACCTTCATTTCTCTGTACATTACTGCTAATAAAGATTCCGGAGGCATAACTATAATATTCAGGCGACATAACTTCAGTGCTTCGCACGCGATAGCTGGTCTCTTTGCGATTCCGGCCAACAGCCGACAGCCAGAGGAATTGGTTTACACTGATCTCGCGTTAATTCCAGGTTACAGACGACCATTAAGTGGTGATTTTCAAATGGCTACGGTTACTATCAAATTCCAAAACAGTCTCAATTGGTATATTTGATTCACTTCGACCAGTTATCGATGCTGATTAAATCCGCTGACAACCCAAGCTATTTTTATCATCTTAGTAGCTTTAGTAATCAAGCGTGTTCAGCGTGTCTTACCCAAATTGCACGCTAAGTGTGCTATAATTCGCACACTTCCGTGACATATGGCACGCTACAAAAAAGCAAAAGGTCTAGCGTGTTAAATTTACTAAAACAAAGGCAAGTGTGTTCGTCTTTGTTTTTTCAATTTAATATGCGCATATCCGTGATCTACGGCACGCTAAGAGTGTCGTGCAAGCGTGTCGTGAGCGTGCTTTCACCTTTAGCATCAAATTCCTGTGGAGGTTCACAATTTTGAGACTATCATTCTATCAGTAGCATACTCAGTACTACAATGTACATCTCAACTGCATACAAGACTTTCTCATTTCTTCTCTTTGGTCACGTGTTATGTATTTTAATCTCATTTTCAAACCTCAAGTTGGGGATAAGTAAATAACACGTTGATATTTGTGTAAGCATAAACACCTTGGTAAGCTGTCATCAACCGATCTCTGGAGTGTCCGTAACAAAGAGGTAACTTTACATGACTTTGCTCTCTGGGTCCACGATTAAGTGTCTTTTTTTAGTATTATATAGGGCTTTTTAAAGAAAATATGTGAGAACTTTGTCAGGACGAAGACTACCGGTAATCTACGGCTTTCTAGTTCCCCATGGTGCAATTTTACATAAGCTTGTTTCAATTTACAAATTACACCTTTTTGTGCAACGTAAAGTCGCAGATAGAGAGATTTCAGTATTAGAGAAGTGCCCGTAAGCAGAGGTACGACAGAAATGCGCCACTGGTAAACGGTGTCTCAATGCCGTATATCAGTCAGTTCACATGCATTTAAAAGACAAGTGTAAGCGTTTCTTTAGTTACTGACCACTTATAGCGGAGCTCTCGCGCGCGCGAAGCGCGCGCGCAGCGGGGCACCATGGGTAAGAAAATTTGGTAAACTATCCATCAGAGAAAATTTGGTTATGACGTAGAGTACGCCCGCCCGCCCACCCGTACACACACTTCATGTAAGCCGATGTCAAATGTCACCATAGATCTTGCACAACTTGACTAGCCTCTTAGTTATGCAAGCCATCCGTATGAGTACGATTAGATTGACAGCTGTCAAAATCAGACATCCGCTGACAATTATCACATGACCATCTCGCGGGCTCAGATGAAAGGCCAGTCGTTTTGCCCCTACATATAAGCTGATATAATATTTCACACTTACCAATTCAGCATAAAAACGAAACTACGCCGGGCAAGGCTGTCAGTTGGCTGACAGTCGTTTAAAGTTATAGCGAAATTAAGGTCAATTGACAGCTGTCAAAATGGGACATGTGCAGACCACTATCAGAAAACTAATAACGTGGGCTCAGGTTCGCTCAGGTACACGATCTGGCATTTTCCAATACATGCCGGACGGATATGTCTTACTCACACTCGTAGTCTGTTAATTCGAATATTCGCCATTCTAATGAAGGTTAATTGACAGCTGTCAAACTAGAGTATACGCTGACCATCATTACCTGAGTGTATCACGGGCTCATTTTTCTATCCATTGAGGTCACGTAGTGTTTAAAGTTTTGCGCTGATATTTTATTTGATCACGGGCTCAATTCGAAACCCCATAGCTTAGAAAATCTATCCCTCCTAGAAAATTCGGCAATCACGTGACCGTACACCGACCACCCGACCTTTTGTCCGTCCGCACCACAGGCATACCAATATTTAATCTCACACCTTCTAGCTAGTTTGGAAGCCTGCAACCTGATATTGTACATCCATATTTTGACTAATTGACAGCTGTCAAAATAGTGTTTCTGCTGACCAGTATCGCCTGACCATATCGCGGGCTCAGGTATCGACCCACTGAGTTCGAGTGTTTTTTTTTAAGGTATCCGCTGACAAGTTGCTACTTTTCAAATGATCGCAGGCTCAAGTTCAATTTTTTTAAAATGCATATGAAATAAGTCGTGTTCACGAGCCGCACTTTTAAAATGTTGATTTCGAACTGACCTCGGACGCGAAAATTCAACTGTCGTTTACATTTACATGCAGGGAAGGCAATTTCTTACTGTCACGCGTTGATCACGCTCTACGTCCAATTTTTATGTTCTGATTGGTCAAAATTTCTCACAAAGATTGTTAACAACTCATTACAGTCTGGATGTTTTCCTGAAATTTGGAAAGAGGCTTTAGTTTTTCCACTGTTAAAGAAACCCGGTCTTGATGTCATCTTTAAGAACTTCCGTCCTGTGTGCAATTTGTCTTTTGTGTCTAAACTCTTTGAAAGGGCTGCTTTTAATCAGATTCATGGTCACCTGGTTCGTAATGATATATACCCAGTTGCGCAGTCTGCTTATAGAAGAAATCACAGCACTGAAACAGCACTTTTGAAAGTAATGAACGATATTCTGTTAAATATGAACAAGCAGCACGTTACTATCCTTGTATTGCTTGATCTCAGTGCTGCTTTCGATACCGTTGATCACAGCATTCTCCTTAACAGATTATCGTCAAAACTTGGTTTGAATGGCACTGCCCTTGCCTGGTTTCGATCTTATTTGTCTGGCCGTTCCCAGCGAGTGTCTGTTCGGGGAACTGTATCTGATAAGTTTGACCTGCGGTATGGTGTTCCTCAAGGCTCGTGTCTTGGCCCACTTCTCTTTACAGTTTATGCAAGCGTACTGTTTGATGTCGTGGAGAGGCACCTCCCAACTGTCCATTGTTACGCCGATGACTCTCAGTTATACATCTCGTTTAGTCCCAAGGCGCACTCTGGCCAGGCTGATGCAGTTGCTTCTATTGAACATTGCATTCAAGACATCAGGCAGTGGATGTCTCAAGACAAGTTGCTCATGAATGATGCCAAAACGGAATTTCTTTTGATCGGCACCAGACAGCAACTCGCTAAAATCACAGTTGATGGCATAACTGTTGGACACTCTGTCATTGCTCCACAATCTCCCGTTCGGAACCTCGGTGTGTGGTTAGATTCTAACCTATCAATGGGCGATCACATAACGAAAACAAGCTCTGCAGCGTCTGGTAACTTGCTTACTGATAGCTGGAGCTGACAGAGTTTTGTGTCATCTTGTGATGTTTTAAACTGTCTTTTTCTACTTGGTGTACAAAATGAAATACAGCTGCTATCAAGATTGTTCTGTAATTCATGGTTGGTTTGTTTATTGCCGCTTTTTGTTGACAAATGCACCGCTTGTCAAAGTCATCAAAAAAGAACAAATTCTGTCCGAGGTCTGTATGATAAAAAAGGGCCTCATAGTACTGTTTACCTGAGACGTGATGAGAAAAAGTATGTTTAAAGGGCTGGTTTACACGCCACCAGATTCGTCGCCAAGATTTACTAGTAACCTAAACTTGCCGAACACAAAAAATCCGGCCTGATTTTTATTTTGGCCTCTCTTTTAGACAGAGGAATGCAACGCGTAAATTGGCTGCCACCAAGGAATATCGTGGCGCGTGTGTTTCTTAACATTATATTATTATCCATAGTCTCTCTAACGGAGCAATGTTGGAGAGACAGGTGAATACCACATTATGATGCAACAGCTAATGCAAATACAATACTCGAATAGGTCTATTTGTTTTCCAGGCCTATTTTGGGTGTACAAATAAGACTATTTAATAATTCGATGTAAAATTTGTTTCACTCTTGGACTGTCAAATTATTTTTCTCTAAAATCACTTGACCTTTGCCTCAAAAGTCAAATGAATGTGCCCTGATCTGTGGATTACAAGTTTATTGTTTGATTTAAATTATGAATTTATTAACGGGAGCTTCGCTTTTAGCCCTGGCTAAATCTATATATTAAAAAACTGTCGGTGTAGTCTAAAAAGAAAAGTTACCTTTGTGACCCCTAAAAACGAACGCCTCTCTAACACCGACACTTCCTTCATATAAAGGAGGTTCAAATCTATGTGTACTTCCGGATAAAAAGGATGCGATTTTAAAAAAATGTTTCTGATTCGTGTGGACAGGGCGTAAGTTTTCTACAATGGATAACGAAAGAGGCAGGGAATAGAACGTGCATAATCACGTAACGGTTCAGTGATTTTAATTAAACGGTGACTTCAGATCTAAATAAGGACCTGACGCACACAACATCAAATAAACATTGAGAAAAATCATCGATCTTTATGGCACACGACCTAATCTTAATGGAATTTTACCCGCATTATATTCATGAGAGTAATACAAACGGCTATAACCCCATAAACAGTAATGTATTCCACTTCACACTAATACGATTTCGCTTTAAAAAAACCTAACCGGTGCGCCATATACTACCTTCGTTATCCTTTATCTTTTACTAAATTTATACTGAATCCATGCTTAGAGATGGTTTAAGCGATGGTATTGGTGTGGGAAGCTGTCTCATTAAAGAGTGCGTTTAACAGCTGAAAGCTGACCATTCGGTTAAAGGTCTACACCTTATAATGGGTAAAAATCAAGAGGCCGCAGAGGAATACGCTAAGAATATAAACGTTAGAAAGACGAAGGCTGCTGCGGAATTCACTTCACTTTTTTCTTGAAGGTAGAAAACTAATTAAAAAAAGCAATTAACCTATTTCGGGAGTCCGATTATACAGGATTGTTACTGGGAGAAAGAAATTAGATCGTGTTCTTGTAAAAAAGGAGTTCATGGAGCACAATGGGCCGAAATCATCCGTGTGGCAAGCCATAAACGTAACTGGCTTCTCAAAAGACTACATAATAGAAAAGAAAGGCCAAAACATGGCCAACAGCGCGTACATTCTTTAAACTGCTGACTTTGCTTTTGTAGATAATACATGGGGAAAAAAAGACCATTTCCGAAGCGGTCGCAAATTTTGTTCAAATTTGGTCTATTCAAGAATTCTTTTGTATGGGAACGGTACTGAGAAATGTTCCGACCTTCAATTCTTCTCCGCTAAAGTACTGTTCACAAGGGTTTGAATATTGGTGGAAAGAAGAAGCGAGATTCAACCTTTGAAATTTTCACATGAAGTTTTCTACCATTCTCGGAGGGTCTCAATGGGGTTAACCGATAGGCGTAAAATGGCCAAAAATTTAGTCGATAGCCGTAAAAATTGACAAATTTACCCGTTAGCCGTAAATAGTGTAAAAAAATGTTAACCGTAAAAGAAATTGTTCCCTAGATTTGCTCAGGTACTAAACTCACTTATTGTTGCGTTTTTTATTTCCCGGCTAGTGTGGCTCCGTACGCACGTTAGGTAAAGCGCCTTTTAGGTGAAGACCAAGACCCATTTCCATGTCTGCCGCTCTCTCGGGGAACTTTTTTTTTTCCATAGCGAAAGTGTGGCCGCTTGCTGGTGATTAATATTTGCGATTTTCAGGAGGTCGTGCCCTTGAAACAATAGAGAAACAACACGAAGAGATCTCACTGTTTGTAAAACAAGTTGCCGATAAACAATATTTCCCTGTTTTTCTCTGACGCTACGGTAGACATTGCCATGCCTAGTCCCTGTACGGCGTCCTCCCACGCAATTTCGGTCAAGGCATTTCGGTGCGAACTCGCTCGGACCACGTGACCCGAAACGTATTAGCTGCGCGAAATAATAAGGCCTACGGACAAGGCAAAACGGCTGACAGTGGTTCCGTACAGTCCTTCGCTTCCATTATAAACACTGGACACGGGATTTATGTTATTGGCCGTTTTCACACTAGAGCTAGAAACGGATTATCCGTCTGAGACTAGCCTGTGTACAGTCGCCCCCTTCCCGACAGACACCCCCTCTCCGATTTTTTTTCTCAGGGGAAGGGGCGGCTGTACACAGGCTATCTGGAACGGATAATCCCGTGTTCAAACTGTCCGTCGAAGTTGAAGGATAAAGTCAGGCGGATTGTTCATGCAAAATTAAAACTATTCCGTTTTCAAATTAAGACATATTACCTATCTGACGCGAATCATGAAACGGATAACCCGTCTCACACGAATAATCCGTCTTTAGTGTGAAAACGGCCATTTCTGTTGTAATGAATGTCGCGCCCCGGCCTTGAGGTAGGCGTTCGCGTGTGTGCTTTGCTTTTTCACAAAGATTATTTTTAAATTGACTATTGACATTTTTATGAGTAAAATAATATTTGAAGTGGAATACTTTATAAAAAGTAGGATCTATCAAATGTTAAAATTTTTCAAAAGAATAGCTTATTTCATATCCTGAGATGATCTGAAGATACAAAAAATACAGGTTAATTGATATTTAACTTTTTGAAACAAAACAAGTTAATTTTTAACTTTTTTGTTAACCGTAACTCAAAAAAATTAGCCGATAGCCGTAAAAGAGCCAAAATTTTAGCCGATAACCGTAAATGCCACCACCCCATTGAGACCCTCTTCTCGCCAACTCTCTTCTCATTAACACGAGACATGGTGAGAAAAAAAAGAAAACTTTCGAATTCCTTTCGTGACGAGCTTTTAATATGGCGTCGTAAATAATTCTTTTTTCCTTAACAACATGGTAACTTTTGGAATTCAATTTTAAAAGTACTTTTCAAATTAATAATTTCATAACCTTAACAGAAAACATCTTCATGTCATCTCCTACTATTTCGTTTCATAATAATGACAATAACATATTATTAATTATTCTTATTATTATTGCTAAATATTATTATTATTATTATTATTAAGAACAAAATGACAACTACAATGATAAATTGGTAACACTTTCAAAAAATCCAATTGTGCCGTGTTTGAGAAAATCCCCGCATCTAATTGCTGAATTTTATTGGAGCTTATATCTCTGTAAGCAGGTAAAAAACCAAATTACAACTCAACTTACAATAGTTTTAAGATATACGGACGATGAGAACTTAACAAGAACTTGACACGAACCATACGATATCACGCTGATAACTAGCCTTAAAAACCTTTTCATAATGATACACAATTTAAGTAGAGGTTTCGCTGTACACAACCATCAAGTTCAAAATATGCCTTAATCATAGTTATCTATCGCAAATACCATCCACCCTTTCCCCTAAACTGCTACCTGTACGCCCAGCAAACACGTCGAACGCACTCTCCTAAGCTCCCATTATTATTGACTCCTAGTTTATATTTTGTACAGCCAAACCTTTCTCAGTGTACCGTCACCGAATGGAGAGAACAAAGTGTCCGTATTAGAGGGGATGTCACCACGATGACATGGTCATTTTAAGGCTCCACTGACAGTTTCAACTCTTCAGTGACTAAATCAGGCCCACACTTGTCTTTTACAGTAGGTGTAGGTGTTTCAAAACTGATAAATGTACGATATTGAGATTATCATTCTATCAATAGCATACTACTACATCTTACAGCCTCTCTAAATTTGTCAGGTTGGAGAATATCCTTGCGTGAAGATCCACAATGTTGTTGGAACCTAGATACCTGTAAAAAATTAAAAACAAAAAGTCAAGATGTTGCTACAAAACCTATTTTCCTGTAATAGTTTCCAGAAGTGGTCGTAAAAATAGTTATTTCGGGAGTACAACCCTTCCTCAGTGTAAGAAAAAGTCGTCACATAACTCGGTAGCTTAACTCGCATAATTCATTATCATAATGTTAACAGGTTCTCTTACAAAAAGAAGCGCTTATGTACCTCAAGTGACTATTTATGGCAGTTTTGAAATTTTGTTCCTACAACATTTTCTATATGGTCATAGAAATCTGTAATTCACTCTTTAAAGCATCTTTGGAAGAAAAAAAATGAAAAACAAAAGAAAAAAGGATGACTTGCAAGGGATATTTTTTTCCTACTCTTGTCTTTACCTCGTTTCCATAAAAACGCATCAGTGTCTTTTTGCATATTTGACATAATTAATAATTATGGCCTGAAATCCGGACAAAATAACACTGGGGAAGCTGTACTCTCACGTAGCCGGAGTTACAAGTAAAAATAAAAATCTGAACAGTCAACTGCGTGTTGCAATGCGTTCTCCATTATAGTAATCTGTTTCACAAGAAATGGTGCAGATAACTAGGCATTAATGTCCACAAGATATGGCGTAAAAATGCCACTCATTTCAAGCCGCTAGATTTGGATTAATGTGCCAAACAGTTTAAGTGCGACGGTCAGCAAAGTTTAAGTATTGAGTGCCAAGAGTTGAAATTTCAATTTCTTTCATTTTTTTCTCCATAGGTAGCCTTTAGGTAAATGATTAATCTGAAGTAAACTGTTTTCTCGCAAAAGCCTTTTATTTTCGAGAAAAGAAAGAATATCAGTTTTCGTGGACGGAGACTCAACATGGCCTTATTTAAGTGTCAATTAATACTGTACATGAACTAAAAACGGAGCTTTCTTAACTAGCGCTTGATGAAAGAGGTTAGAAAACTGTCTAGTCGAAGCGACTTTTGGAAGCCGTCAAAATCTCTGGACAAGATGAAGAAACGAACGCATCGGTAGGAAACACCTGGGCAGTTCAAGACGGCCCAGGAATCCCTCCTTTAGGTGCAAGAAGTGCTGAATGCAACAGCCATTTTGATTGAGATCTCGCAAGCAGCTCGTTTTCACCAGTTGCTGAGATAACTACCCCAAAACTTAACAACGAGCTGTCGAAAATTTGGTCAGAGATTAGTTCTCTTCACCGTATTCAATTTATGGTGGAATAAGCTCCCTGATAAAGTTTAAAATATGTGAAAGGGTACGTCAGCTGTTTTTTAAACGGGGATATTTATAAGTTGTAAAAGCTTGCAGCGTGGATTGCCATGTAATTTATAAAAAAATAACGACGTTCGTGTGGCGTAAGCTCAGGCTAAAATACCAGACTTTACAAAAGAAAAGCGAAATCGTGGATAATTTATACTAATAATCACAATAGCCGTAAAAGAGAGCGAAAGGAAATTAAAAAAGACTTTGCAGCGTCCATAATCACGTGACGGCTCAGTGATTTTAATTGAACAGTGACTTCAAATCTAAATAAGGACCTGACGCACACGACATAAAATAAACATTGAGAAAAAATCATCGATCTTTATGGCACACGACCTAATCTTAATGGAATTTTACCCGCATTATATTCATCAGAGTAAGACAAAAGGCTATAACCCCATAAGCACTAATGTATTCCACTTCACACTAATGAGATTTCACTTTAAAAAAATCTAACCGGTGCGCCATATACTATCTTCCTTATCCTTTGTATATTACAAAATTTATACTGAATCCATGCTTTGAGATGGTTTAAGCGATGGTATTGGAGTGAGAGTGGGAAGCCATCTCATTAAAGAGTGTGTTTGGCAGCTGAAAGCTGACCGTTCGGTTAAAGGTCTACACCTTATAATGGGTAAAAAAATCAGGAGGCCGCAGAGGAATACGCTAAGAATATAAACGTTGGAAAGACGAAGGCTGCTGCGGAATTCACTTCACTTTTTTCTTGAAGGTAGAAAACTAATTAAAAAAAGCAATTAACCTATTTCGGGAGTCCGATTATACATGATTGTTACTGGGAGAAAGAAGTCAGATCGTGTTCTTGTAAAAAGGGAGTTCATGGAACACAATGGGCCGAAATCATCCGTGTGGCAAGCCATAAACGTAAGTGGCTTCTCAAAAGGCTAGATAATAGAAAAGAATGGCCAAAACATGGCCAACAGCGCGTACGTTCTTTAAACTGCTGACTTTGCTTTTGTAGATAATACATGGGAAGAAAAAGACCATTTCCGAACAGATCGCAAATTTTGCTTAAATTTGGTCTATTCAAGAATTCTTTTGTATGGGAACGGTACTGAGAAATGTTCCGACCTTCAATTCTTCTCCGCCAAAGTACTCTTCAGAAGAGTTAGAATATTGGTGGAAAAAAGAAGCGAAATTCAACTTTTGAAATTTTCACATGACGTTTTCTAACATTCTCGCCAACTCTCTTGTCATTAACACGAGACATGGTGAGAAAAAAAAGAAACTCTTTGAATTACTTTCGTGACGAGTTTTCAATATGGCGTCGTAAATAATTCTTTTTTCCTTAACAACATGGTAACTTTTGGAATTCAATTTTAAAAGTACTTTTCAAATGAATAATTTTATAACCCTAACAGAAAACATCTTCATGTCATCTGCTACTATTTCGTCTCATAATAATGACAATAACATATTATTAATTATTCTTATTTTTATTACCAATTAGTATATACACACTTAGTGATCTTGGTAATTGAAGCAATCTTATTGGTTAGCTAGCTCGGACTATGATGTTATATTCACCGCGCTAGGCGGCGAATATAAAGCAGAAGAAAATCGCTGTCGTGAACTAGGTGTTTTGCCAAAGTTTCAAAGTAAAGCCTTTCTGAAAATACACAAATATCCAAGTGCTGATGACTTTGAAGGCAAGAAAAGACTTCATGGTAGCAGTATTAGTAGTCTGTTTACGGCACATTGTTATGCAAATGAGGTTAGTCGCCATACAAACCCTTCTAATTTTGGAATGATGAAGATCAACAGAGGACACAATGGAGGCAACATCTGTTACTAAGAAGGCTAGCTGTTACTAAGGATGCAAACGGAGCGGTGACGACATAGGAGAAAATGGCGAACCAATTTTGGGCGAATTGTCTAACCCTATCCAGTCGAATTAAATGCAAACTAAGTCACTCGAGGGCAGTGTTTTCAGTTGTGAGTAGTGTAGAGGGCTAATCAATAAAGTTTCATTGCACACTTCATAACACGCGGGAAGTGTTTTATAATTGTAATTGAACTGAGTGGAGTGGAATTTGGTCTGAAATCATACGCGTGATTTCAAAATCGAACGAGCGCTCAGCGCGAGTTCGATTTGAAATCACAAGTATGATTTCAGACCAAAATTACATGACACGAAGTTCAATTACCACTTTATTACTTCCGTTTTGAAATTGTAGAATTTAGTCACTACTAATATTTTATTGATCAAGTAACCTGTTTGTTAAAAAGCCGAAACAAAAAGGCTTTTACATCTCATTTTGTATTCCAAACAGAAATGATGCGATATAGAACAAAAATGGTGCGATTTAAAACAGAAATGATGCGATTTAGAACATGAATGACGTAATTTGGAACAGATGCGATTTAGAGCAAAAGATGGTGCGATTTAGGAATAAATCACACCGCTGACAGCCAATCAGATTGCACGGATAGCCAGTGATTTCCAAGTGGATGTAATAAGGTCTGAAATCATACGCGTGATTTCAAAGTCGAACGAGCGCGCAGTGCGAGTTCGATTTGAAATCACAAGTATGATTTCAGACCAAAATTGCACGACACGAAGTTCAATTACCACTTTATTACATCCATTTTGAAATAGCAGGATTTAGTCAGTACTAACATTTTATTGATCGAGTAGCCGGTTTGTTAAAAAGCCGAAACAAAAAGGCTTTTACATCTCATTTTGTATTCCAAACAGAAATGATGGGATATAGAACAAAAATGGTGCGATCTAAAACAGAAATGATGCGATTTAGAACATGAATGACCCGATTTGGAACAGATGTGATTTAGAGCAAAAAATGGTGCGATTTAGGAATAAATCACACTGCTGAGAGCCAATCAGATTGCACGGATAGCCAGTGATTTCAAAGTGGATGTAATAAAGGGTTAAATCAGTCGAGGGCAGTGCTTGCGGTTGGTCGGTCGGTCGAGTACAATGTCTAGGGTCATAACAGCGAGTACGTTTTCACACATTGATTTGCTGACTCAGCTGAATTTGTTTCTATTTTTAGACTATGATGTCATTCTTTTGAATAGAACAGGTATAAAAGGAGGTTAACTACTATGAAAATTTCATTGAGATAGTTGCGCTGTAGCGTTAACACCAATTATGTCAAAGGTAACATATCCTAGACCATGCCCTTATTGTGGGAGGGTATTCAATAATAGATTTAGCTATTGTAGGCATAAAGCTCACTGTGGGAAGACTACTCCTAAGGTGCAATGTCTTTATTGTGAGAAATCGTTTGGAAGATTGGACAATTGCAGGGCGTCATATGAAAAATGTTCACTCCGAAGGAGCAAAGCGGAAAGCTGAAGAAGGTAATGCAGAAGACGAATTAGATTGTTTTGGGTTTTATTTCGAAGCAGTTATGCGAAAAGAACGGAAGCTAACCCATGACATTGCTTTTTGGTTTTTTCTTTAGATGCTGAACTGTTACAGTTGGAATTACTACATTCAGACAAAGTTACTAAATATGCCAACGATGAAAGTCAGCAGGGTGGCGCTGTGAGTACTCGAAGTATGAAAAAAGACCCCGAGAGTGTAAAGGAGGACCTAAAGCCTATGAAAGGCGAAACACGGGCAGTTAAAAAAAACTTAGAAGACGACATGGACCTGTCTCACCAGTTGGATGATGGCAGTGATGACTTTTTGGTAGAGAGAGCCAATCGTTTAGAGCTGTCTGAGAATCCTTTGTTCAAAGTCAATCTCACGTTTCTACCATACAAACGGCAGGGTTTGAAGGGTGCAGTCAAGAAAGAACAATTTTCCGTCACGTTTGATCAGTTACGTAAACCCACAGAAGAGGAATCATTGGGAGGGGGTTGGCAGAGTCCCTGTTTGAAGCGGTAAGGGACACGATTCTAAAAGAAAACCTGCAGGATTCAACAAAAGTTCATCTGACTTTAACCTCAAAGGAACATTCCAACGGCACTGTAAATTCGGGATATTTATCCCACGTAAAATATGGCATCCCAGTCCAAGAGTTTGTGAGACGTGGTGATTATGTACATGCTTTGTTCGAGTCACTGGCAAGAAAAATGAATAGTGCTCAAAATATGAATCCAGCCATTGGGTTCAATGCCACTCTCACATTTATCACCTACCCTGACAAAGGTGGCAAAGGTAGAGCTTCTAAAAATCCAAACAGATTACCCTTTGATTTGATGCACAAAAAGAAAGACTGTATGATCAATATCAAAAACACAGATGACTTATGTTGTGCCCGTGCAATCGTAACGATGAAAGAGTACGTGGATGGCGATCCTGACAAGCAGTATGATAATCTACGAAGAGGTAGACCTATTCAGGAACGCCTAGCCAAGCAGCTTCACCAAGACGCGGGTGTACCAGAAGGTCCCTGTGGTTATGAAGAACTAGAAAAATTTCAAGAGATTCTAGGACCCCAAGGCTACAAAATCGTCGCGGTAGATTACGTCCCTTGTGCCTGTATTTTTCAAGGCAAAGTGGATCAGTACAGCAAAGTCATCTATTTGCTTAAACACGAGAATCACTACAATAGTTTAAGAAGCATTACTGCTTTTTTGAATCGGTCGTACTTTTGTCCTGATTGCTGTAAAGGGTTCGATGTTGACGACGCAGCCCACCATTCTTGTATGGGCCGTAACTGCGCAAGTTGTCAACGAACACGTTCTCAGAAAAATAAACGGGGCTGCCTAGATTTTTCCCAAGGCAAGAAACGTACCATTCACTGCAAAGACTGCCAGTGTGATTTCTATGGTCCAGACTGTTTCAAAGCCCATAAAGAACCAAAAGGCAAGAAAAAAGTTAGTCTTTGTCAGAAACTAAAGAAGTGTCTAAAATGCTGTAAAGTTTATAAAGTGAATCCAAAGCAGCAACACAAATGCTACCACGAAACTTGCCGTCACTGCCAGGAATTTGTTGAAATATACAATCACAAATGTTACATTCAACGTGTTGAAGATGTAGACGATGAGGAACACGATGATGATGATGATGACGAGGAAAAGAAGCTACCACCTCTCATGGTGTTTGCTGACATCGAATGTTTGATAAAACCCACAGAGCAGGGAGAGCAGTTATTCATAGCAGATTTGATTCGATATGCTACTGAAGAAGATCCACACAATGTTTCTCATGCCTTTCGTGGCGAAACCTGCATTGAACAGTTCATTCAAGCCATGAATCAACTAACAGACGTGGGAGACAAACAGCGCGATTTATTTATAATTTTTCACAACCTCAAGGGTTTTGATAGCAACTTTATCGTCGAGGAACTTTAACGTCAGGGTATTAAGGTGGAAAACCAGCTGACGACGGGCGTCAAGACCCTGAAGTTCCATTACTGGTATCTGGACGCCATGATTACCTTCAAAGATTCACTTTGTTTTCTCCCAATGCCACTGGCCTAGTTGTCTGAAACATTTAATTTCGTCGAGCTTCATAAAGGTTTCTTTCCGCATGCGTTCCATACAAGAGAGAGTTTAACTTACAGGGGTCGTCTAGCGGCAAGACACTATTTTCAGCCACAAGCAATGAAGCAAAAGAAACGAAAAGAGTTTGACACTTGGTAAGCGACTGAATTGGCAAGAAATGAAGAATATGTCCTCTGGGAGGAGTTAAACAAGTACTGCCATTCTGATGTAATGGTCTTGAAAGCTGCCTGTCTAAAGTTTATACAAGAATTTAAAGAGGAAGCAGGGTTTAATCCTATAGAAAAATGTGCCACGATTGCTTCTGCATGCAATTTATTCTGGCGAAGAGATCTTATCCCCGAGGATACCATTGTCATAGAACCATTGAATGGCTGGTGTGGTGCTAATGTGAATCAAAGTACAGCAGCACTAGAATGGTTATGTTTTGAAGATTTTAAACTAGGAGGAAATAAACTACGCCATGTCCACAACGGGGGAGAGCAAAAGGTGATCACACAAGGCGAGGCTCTGTTTGTCGATGGCTATGACGAAACTACCAAAACGGTCTATGAATTTCATGCTTGCTTTTATCATGGGTGTGTTAAATGTTTCCCAAACCAACGCTACAGGAAACACAATTGTCATCCAGATCGTACTATCTCAGAAATCTATGAATCCACCTGTAAAAAGACACAGAAGTTACGTCAAGCAGGCTATACGGTGATTGAGAAATGGGAGCATGATTTTGAGATTGAGAAGAAGACAAACCCCACTCTCATGGAATTTCTGAAGACCTTTCAGCTGTCTGAGCCATTGAACCCTAGAGATAGCTTCTTTGGTGGTAGAACCAATGGAGTGCGTTTACATTGTGTTGCAGTAGCAGGAGAAGAAATTCGCTATGTAGAAATCAATTCGCTTTACCCGTACGTCAAAAAAACAAAAACGTATCCAGTGGGTCACCCCGGCATTTTGGTCAATCCAACGAATCAAGATATTGGTAGCTACTTTGGCATAGCAAAAGTCAAGATTCTCCCACCACCCCATTTAATTTGTATCATCCAGTACTCCCCGTCCACATTGGTGGCAAATTCATGTTTCCCCTATGTACACAATGTGTAAAGGAAGAATTGGAAAAACAATGGTTGACTCGTACAGCAGTTTGCACCCACACTGCGGAGGAACGCTGTATAACGGGCACTTGGTGCACACCTGAGTTGCAGAAAGCTGTGGACCTTGGTTACAAGATCCTAAAAATTTACGAGGTGTGGCATTTTTCTGAAAATCAGCGCAAAGAGGGCTTGTTTGCAGACTATGTAAATAAATGGCTCAAAAACAAAACTGAAGCATCGAGTTGGCCGAAGAATGGTACCACAGAGGCAGCAAAGTCAGAGTACATCAATGCTTACTATGACCGTGAAGGGGTTCAGCTAGAGCCTGCAAAAGTGGCCAAAAACGGGGGACGGAAACAAGTGGCGAAACTTATGCTCAACAGGTAATTAGAATTAGAATGAAAAGATAGGACAAAGATCTTCAAAGAATCATTGTCTGATTTGTTTCCCTCTTTGTATTTTCAGCTTCTGGGGCAAATTCGGCGAGAAACCCAACAAGACTCAAACCTTTACCGTCACAAGTCCTGCAGAGCTATATGCAATAATAGAAGATGCTGGTAACAACATTCACGACATACGAATTTGCACTGATGATATAGTAGAAATTGATGTCAGTAAAGCTGTAGAAGAGGTCATTCCAAGCAATAAAACCAACATTTTTATCCCGAGTTTCACCACGTCATGGGCTCGCTTAGAGTTGTACAAGTATTTAGAGCTGCTAAAAGAGCAGGTCCTATACTTTGATACAGACAGCATCATTTATCTTTGGCGTAACGGTTTACCTGAAGTGGAGACAGGCCCATTTTTGGGTCAGATGAGAGACGAAACCGCTGGCGTACCCATACAAGAGTTTGCGACAGGGGGTCCAAAAAATCACACTTACATGCTACAAAATGGTGAAACAGAATGCAAAATACGCGGTTTTACTCAGGATGAGCAGGGCAGGGCTCTGTTGAATTTTGATTCCATGAAAAGTCACATTTTAGCTGCGATCAAAAACCCTGGGAATGCACCACAACCTATTGTGGTACCTGTAAGCGTGAATATGAACACCAATAGGACCACCAAGAAAGTCTGTCTAGCCCCTAAAGTCAAGAATTATCGCCTTGTCTTTGAAAAGCGGGTGATTCAAACAAAGGATTGTAGCAGCAAACCTTATGGTTATGATTGGATAGGCCAACACACTTGAACTAGGCCTCCTAAGGCTTTTTAAGTTAGCATTTTTGCCTAGAGATTTGTACGCTAGGTCATTGATTCAATAAACGTGTGTAAGGATTATTTCTGTGACTGATTTACCTGACTACTTATCTCTTAAACGGAGCTAGATTGCCCTAAACCCACTCCCTTGCCCTAAAAACACTCTCTTCCCCTAACTCCTCCCCTCCCACTCTAACAGAGATTGCGAGGGTTTGGATCCTAGGGAGATGGAGTTGCTGACTCAGCGTTTTTGAGGCATAAAAAGACAGAATGATTTTAGCGAACGTGTTAAACAGCAGTCACAATGCAAACAGTATCTATGCAAGATTTGGAACAATTTTCATACTGGCAAGACAAACGTCTGACTAGTTCTCATTGCTATGACCTTTACAACCCAGTGATTTCTGTGGAGTTAACAGAATTAGCGGATCGTGTGGTAGCTAATAACGATTCGGTGGTGGAAATTCAATTGGATTTGTGTATTCAGACAACTACGTGTCCCTGCTTGGCATGAAAGTTTGTTGATGTCTATGAGCGATGCTTTATTACGAGCACTTCAACGTTGGATTACACGTCATGGGTATCCAATGAAATCACAGTGTTATGTTTCATTGCAAGCAGTCGAACCATCACCTCTGCCTTTAACAAGATGTCTTGGGGTGTTGACAAATATTCCCATATTTGCATTCTTTCCTTGGACGTGTAACTTAGCACGCACCACGTTAGCCCTCTTTGATTAGTTAAGTTATAGCTGGTTGATGACACAATTACAAGCACCGTGTATGAAATTTTAATTAGTTATCATACTGATCCACGAGAACAATAGCGAATGACGTTTTCATGTAATTAACGGACACAACAATAGATTGACGTCATTCAATTAATCCATGACGACAAAAGCCGTTGACGTCATTGGGTTTAAATACAAAAGACTTGTCCAGACCTGCCCAGTGAACGTCATGGAACAAACAATACATGACCCAAGCATACAGAAAATCTCTGGGGATCACTTTTGAGTATACGTGCTAGGCAGTTTTCCCTTTTCAACTCACTACGTCTTTGTGCTAATAACGACGATGCAAAAGATAACGTATCCTAGACCTTGTCCTACTTGTAGGAAGAGTTTTAGCAAAGGCCATTTCTTTCAACATAAAAGGAGATGCGGTACAACAGAAAATCGAGTGAAATGCCCAGAGTGTTACTTAACTTTTGGATACAAACACGTTATGTTACGATATGTAAGACAGTGACATTCGAACAACCCATTGCGTTTTCCATGTATGATTTGCGATAAGGTATTGACATCTGCTCAAAGCTTGACCCTACACATGAAGACCGCTCATGCTGATGAAAAACCTTGCTTTGACTGCTGGTACTGCAATGCCACGTTTACAAGACAAAATGCAAGACAAGATCACATGCGTCGTGTGCATGGACGTATTTGTAGAGAGCGAGAGGTAAATTTGCAACATTTAAGTGAAGAGAAGAACTTCAAAAACGAGTGGCAATTTGTGGAATCCAGACCCATTGAACACGGCGAGCATAACGTCTGACCTTGTTGTCAAACACACATAGAATCTTACTTCTTTGTAGAAAACAAATGGAACGGGAATCGCACCTTCGTGGGCTCAGATTGTGTAACAAACGTGGATCCCAAAGCAGCAGCTGTGATTGGCTATTTCAAGCATATTTTAGAAAACACAGTGTAAGGGACATACAAGGGGCAAGATGAGAGAAGGATTACAGCGGTTCGCAGTTCGCACAAACATTACGTTAGTACAGCGCCTGCACGTAGTGGAACATTTACACCCACAAGTAACAAGAAACCCAGAGAGCGAATGGGAAGTAGTGGTTGTCTACCCTGAAGCAGAGACTTTGATTGTAGGTAAAACATATTCTCTGAAGTTGAAGGCCAAGTATAAACAAGGGCAGCTTACTTTCACAGCATTGTAATTTCACTAGGTACGTCATTTGCTATATAAGGTAAATAAATCACACATTGTTTATGTATTTCAACTGACTGTGTTTTATTCACTGACTGTTTTCTAATTTACTACAAAGTTGGGTATATTTTGACTGCAAGTCTGCGAGCTCTTGCTGGAGTTGAGCCACAGTAGGTTTCTTGGGGTTTTTTTAGGGGCCTTGAGCTGCTGACGATCCCCTTGTCGCAGAACCTTGAGCGTTTGATAATTATCTTGATCTTGGGAGAGTTTTTTCTCTTCTTCTTGAATCATTTGATCCAAAATCACACACTGGACTTGATCACAGGCACCATTGACGATAGCTTGAGCTTCGGGGGAACTCATTTTTGGGTATGGTTTTATAGATTTCATTCTTTGCGGAAACGTACCATTCTTGAGATGATTTTTGAACCCTTTGAGGGTGTGCTCTCGATACTTGATTCTAGCTTTGATCGACATCAGTTTTTGTCGATAACCCTTCAACCTGGTCTTGGCAGGCATGGTTTTTTCGCTGGGTTCATTACCAGTCTTGGTAGAAAGTGCTTCTACAGAACCACCCATAACAGACATGTTACCTCTAGGCAATCGAACGTACAACTGATAATGATAGACACAAATCCATTCTATTTATAGCCTGAGGTGAGGTATAAGAGAAAGGGGTGTGCTATTCTATCTATCATTTATCACAAATCATCATGTGGATAGGAGGGTATGACGATTGGACTCCCGCAGAACAGCGTGAATGGGATAGAGATCTAGAAGAAATGCAAGCTGAACGTGAGCAGAGAGAACGTGAGGCTAAGAACGAGGATAAACTCTCCTGGATGGAATTGGCTCTACATTATCCAAAGTTTAAAGCCATTTATACCAAAATTGGAGACACAGATTTGTATGTGGTAGATCTAAAGCGACAGACACCTAGCAAACAAGGGGACCGCAACTTAGTGTTTGAAGTCGTCTACCCATTGTATCAAGGCCTGAATGCCATCCTTGAGAAAAGAAAAACACCCAAGACCTCTCTCATCAAAATAGAGACCTCCTCCAGGGAACACAGCAAAGTGAGCTATACGTGTGAAGGTACCCCAGATCAATGGTCTTATAACACTATGGACAAAATCAGTGAAGAATTGGCGGACCAGTTAACCATGAAACAAAACTTAAACAGAGGCTTGTTAATGAAACTTTCTTGCTATGAGGAGTAAAAAGTCTGCAAATAAAATGGTTGAAAAGTGTATCACGGTAGTTTAGTTCTAAGCAATCTGCACTGGAGTCTATGAATTTTCATCGACCACAAGCACCCCACAGGCACCCCACAGGCACTCCATAGGCACCCTATAGGCACCACACAGGCACCCTACAGGCACCCTCAGGCGTCTCACAGGCACCCTACATTAAACTGAATGAATCGAAAAGGTATAAATAGGATGAGACTTTGTGGAAAAGTGACTAGCTGTGATAAGACGCCGAAGAGTCAACATGCCTTATCGAAACAGACGAAATTGTCCAATCTGTTGTAACAGTGGTCTACTGTCTTTAAGTCACCACCTAGCCCAAGTCCATCAGTTATCCAGTGAAGAACGAAAACCGTCGCTAAAATCTGCGATCTTTTCCTCAGCAAAATCCACTGGATTACCTTACATGGCTCCTTACCCCTTTTGGGGAATGCCACCTCCTCCTTGGAGCCACACCCCTCAACCATTAAAACCTGTTAGACAAGCTCTAAAGACTGAACCGAAACAGCGAAAAGTAACCAAGCTACAAACAGCTAACTGTTTAGAGACGAGCCCTTACCCAGACTTTAAGTTTAACCACATGTTTTCGATGCTCGTGGTGGGGCCAAGTCAGTGTGGAAAAACGTCTTTCGTGGAGCAACTGTTAAAGAAGAATTGTATCAAGTACCCCAGTAAGAAACAGAGACGTATTTTCTGGTTTTACAATCAATGGCAACCACGGTATGCGTCCTTGCAATCTACACTCAGTGATGAGATTGTGTTTACCCAAGGCGTACCTGCACTGAGTGAAGATCTAAGGGAAATCAATCCAAAGTTTCACAATGTGTTGGTGTTTGATGACCTAATGAGCCAGGCAACTGACAGTCCCGTGTTATCAACACTGTTTACACAAGGCCGTCATCGCAATGCTAGTGTGATATTATTGCTGCAAAATATGTTTCCCAACGGAAAATTCAACACTGATACCAGCAGGAATGCTCAGTATATGGTCCTCTTTCGTAGTCCCAGTGATCGTAAGCAAATCGACATGGTGGCGGAGCGGATTTTTGCGAAAGACAGGTCAAACTTTATGAAAGTCTATGCGAAAGAAACCGAAAAGCCTTATGGGTATCTTTTGGTGGACAATCAACCCAAGACTCCAACAGAGAAACAAGTTGTGGCCGAGGTGTTTGAAAACTGCCACTGTTATCCTAACATAACCACTTGTACTAAAACAGTATCGGAGGCAGATAAACCTGAACTGGTATCTCGAAAACGTCCCATAGATCCACCGTTAGTGAAAGACAAACACCGAAAACAATCTGAACAGAAGCAGAAAAAGTCAGGGACAATCAAGGCGAATCCTGTGAAACAAAACGTCGAGAGCAAACGGCGAAAACAACCTCAAAAGAAGACAGTGAAACAGAACATCAATAAACCTACGTCGGTTGTATCACTGACCAGAGACAATTTCAAGGAGAACCCGATTAACTGCGAGGAGGTCCCGTTTAGCTCTGATGAAGAACAGTCTAGCTGTGATGAGGAACAGTTTACTTTTAATGCAAACCAGCTAAACACCAGGGCTAGACGACATGTCTATGCTAGAGGACGTAGCTTTGGACCAAAGATTGTTCATGAATAAAAAAACATTCGCATTTTTTTGCTTGTCACATTAGACAGAGAAAAGTTTTATAGCTTTCAAAAGCAACTTTTTCACTGAAGCTGTACGACAATCCGTAGGTTAGAAAAGTAACTGTCAATGACTTGTGTAATAAAAAGATTTTCAAAAACACCTACGTTTTCTAGTAGATTTAATGTATTCTATCTCTAATCGTTTTTAGTCGTGTTTCTCTCGTATGGTGGTCGTATTTAGTCGTTTTTCTTCGTATTACTTCGTTATTTAATGAATTAGAAAGAGAAGTCATAAGTCGTTTCGAAATGCTTAGAAACGTAGCGGCACGTAGCGTTTGCAATGACAATAGTTCAGCGAATAGTTTGTGTGGATTTTTAAGGATTGTTTTTCACTTCGCTTGTTTTTCAACGGCTTATATTTATCACTTGTTTGTCCATCGCATCGTTGTGTTGTACGGTTGGAGGTTCTATTTAAAATCACAGAGTTTCACGCACTGGTAATCCGTTAATTGTAAGTCTAGAGTTGAATACTAATCAGCTCTACGGCTAAACGAAAAGAATTGTCTTAGAATGATTTATTTTCGATCGCTGTATTGTGGTGACTGTTTGCTGTTTCTAGCAAATGGATTTCATAGAAATTGACTAGTCCGCTAAACGATTTCGCTGTTTAACTGTTGGTCTCTGCCGTTTCAACGTGTAGGCAAATGAGCTGTAAAACTACAAGCTCAAATTCAATAGTCCGTGAACAGGGCCTATAGCTATAATGAAAAATAATTATTGCTTGTTCAGAGTAGTTATGAAAGGCCTGGTCCACGAGAACGTAGCTATGGGAAGAGTCGCTAGCAATGTAGTAAAAAGGTGTCTATTTACAAGCTGACCATGGAAATAAATAAATAAATCTACTGCTGTGTTTTACTTCACAAAGACTAGCGGAGCGTTACACTCTGTGAAATCTAGACTGTAGGAGACCGCAGTCACGTTCGCGGGATTGTACATTTACCTGTTGTAATTCCACAGTCCATTTTACGCTGTCTATAGTCATATGAAAGGTTTTGTCCACGAGAACGTAGCCGTAGAAATAACCGCTAGCAATGTAACATTGCAAATGAAGTGTGTATTTTAAAAAGCTAGAAATAGACAGCTAATAAATGCCGTGTGTTTAAATCGTAAAGGCTATAGCGTACTAGAAAACGTAGGTGTTTTTGAAAATCTTTTTATTACACAAGTCATTGACAGTTACTTTTCTAACCTACGGATTGTAGTACAGCTTCAGTGAAAAAGTTGCTTTTGAAAGCTATAAAACTTTTCTCTGTCTAATGTGACAAGCAAAAAAATGCGAATGTTTTTTTATTCATAAACAATCTTTGGTCCAAAGCTACGTCCTCTAGCATAGACATGTCGTCTAGCCCTGGTGTTTAGCTGGTTTGCATTAAAAGTAAACTGTTCCTCATCACAGCTAGACTGTTCTTCATCAGAGCTAAACGGGACCTCCTCGCAGTTAATCGGGTTCTCCTTGAAATTGTCTCTGGTCAGTGATACAACCGACGTAGGTTTATTGATGTTCTGTTTCACTGTCTTCTTTTGAGGTTGTTTTCGCCGTTTGCTCTCGACGTTTTGTTTCACAGGATTCGCCTTGATTGTCCCTGACTTTTTCTGCTTCTGTTCAGATTGTTTTCGGTGTTTGTCTTTCACTAACGGTGGATCTATGGGACGTTTTCGAGATACCAGTTCAGGTTTATCTGCCTCCGATACTGTTTTAGTACAAGTGGTTATGTTAGGATAACAGTGGCAGTTTTCAAACACCTCGGCCACAACTTGTTTCTCTGTTGGAGTCTTGGGTTGATTGTCCACCAAAAGATACCCATAAGGCTTTTCGGTTTCTTTCGCATAGACTTTCATAAAGTTTGACCTGTCTTTCGCAAAAATCCGCTCCGCCACCATGTCGATTTGCTTACGATCACTGGGACTACGAAAGAGGACCATATACTGAGCATTCCTGCTGATATCAGTGTTGAATTTTCCGTTGGGAAACATATTTTGCAGCAATAATATCACACTAGCATTGCGATGACGGCCTTGTGTAAACAGTGTTGATAACACGGGACTGTCAGTTGCCTGGCTCATTAGGTCATCAAACACCAACACATTGTGAAACTTTGGATTGATTTCCCTTAGATCTTCACTCAGTGCAGGTACGCCTTGGGTAAACACAATCTCATCACTGAGTGTAGATTGCAAGGACGCATACCGTGGTTGCCATTGATTGTAAAACCAGAAAATACGTCTCTGTTTCTTACTGGGGTACTTGATACAATTCTTCTTTAACAGTTGCTCCACGAAAGACGTTTTTCCACACTGACTTGGCCCCACCACGAGCATCGAAAACATGTGGTTAAACTTAAAGTCTGGGTAAGGGCTCGTCTCTAAACAGTTAGCTGTTTGTAGCTTGGTTACTTTTCGCTGTTTCGGTTCAGTCTTTAGAGCTTGTCTAACAGGTTTTAATGGTTGAGGGGTGTGGCTCCAAGGAGGAGGTGGCATTCCCCAAAAGGGGTAAGGAGCCATGTAAGGTAATCCAGTGGATTTTGCTGAGGAAAAGATCGCAGATTTTAGCGACGGTTTTCGTTCTTCACTGGATAACTGATGGACTTGGGCTAGGTGGTGACTTAAAGACAGTAGACCACTGTTACAACAGATTGGACAATTTCGTCTGTTTCGATAAGGCATGTTGACTCTTCGGCGTCTTATCACAGCTAGTCACTTTTCCACAAAGTCTCATCCTATTTATACCTTTTCGATTCATTCAGTTTAATGTAGGGTGCCTGTGAGACGCCTGAGGGTGCCTGTAGGGTGCCTGTGTGGTGCCTATAGGGTGCCTATGGAGTGCCTGTGGGGTGCCTGTGGGGTGCTTGTGGTCGATGAAAATTCATAGACTCCAGTGCAGATTGCTTAGAACTAAACTACCGTGATACACTTTTCAACCATTTTATTTGCAGACTTTTTACTCCTCATAGCAAGAAAGTTTCATTAACAAGCCTCTGTTTAAGTTTTGTTTCATGGTTAACTGGTCCGCCAATTCTTCACTGATTTTGTCCATAGTGTTATAAGACCATTGATCTGGGGTACCTTCACACGTATAGCTCACTTTGCTGTGTTCCCTGGAGGAGGTCTCTATTTTGATGAGAGAGGTCTTGGGTGTTTTTCTTTTCTCAAGGATGGCATTCAGGCCTTGATACAATGGGTAGACGACTTCAAACACTAAGTTGCGGTCCCCTTGTTTGCTAGGTGTCTGTCGCTTTAGATCTACCACATACAAATCTGTGTCTCCAATTTTGGTATAAATGGCTTTAAACTTTGGATAATGTAGAGCCAATTCCATCCAGGAGAGTTTATCCTCGTTCTTAGCCTCACGTTCTCTCTGCTCACGTTCAGCTTGCATTTCCTCTAGATCTCTATCCCATTCACGCTGTTCTGCGGGAGTCCAATCGTCATACCCTCCTATCCACATGATGATTTGTGATAAATGATAGATAGAATAGCACACCCCTTTCTCTTATACCTCACCTCAGGCTATAAATAGAATGGATTTGTGTCTATCATTATCAGTTGTACGTTCGATTGCCTAGAGGTAACATGTCTGTTATGGGTGGTTCTGTAGAAGCACTTTCTACCAAGACTGGTAATGAACCCAGCGAAAAAACCATGCCTGCCAAGACCAGGTTGAAGGGTTATCGACAAAAACTGATGTCGATCAAAGCTAGAATCAAGTATCGAGAGCACACCCTCAAAGGGTTCAAAAATCATCTCAAGAATGGTACGTTTCCGCAAAGAATGAAATCTATAAAACCATACCCAAAAATGAGTTCCCCCGAAGCTCAAGCTATCGTCAATGGTGCCTGTGATCAAGTCCAGTGTGTGATTTTGGATCAAATGATTCAAGAAGAGAAAAAACTCTCCCAAGATCAAGATAATTATCAAACGCTCAAGGTTCTGCGACAAGGGGATCGTCAGCAGCTCAAGGCCCCTAAAAAAAACCCAAGAAACGTACTGTGGCTCAACTCCAGCAAGAGCTCGCAGACTTGCAGTCAAAATATACCCAACTTTGTAGTAAATTAGAAAACAGTCAGTGAATAAAACACAGTCAGTTAAAAAACATAAACAATGTGTGATTTATTTACCTTATATAGCAAATGACGTACCTAGTGAAATTACAATGCTGTGAAAGTAAGCTGCCCTTGTTTATACTTGGCCTTCAACTTCAGAGAATATGTTTTACCTACAATCAAAGTCTCTGCTTCAGGGTAGACAACCACTACTTCCCATTCGCTCTCTGGGTTTCTTTTTACTTGTGGGTGTAAATGTTCCACTATGTGCAGGCGCTGTACTAACGTAATGTTTGTGCGAACTGCGAACCGCTGTAATCCTTCTCTCATCTTGCCCCTTGTATGTCCCTTACACTGTGTTTTCTAAAATATGCTTGAAATAGCCAATCACAGCTGCTGCTTTGGGATCCACGTTTGTTACACAATCTGAGCCCACGAAGGTGCGATTCCCGTTCCATTTGTTTTCTACAAAGAAGTAAGATTCTATGTGTGTTTGACAACAAGGTCAGACGTTATGCTCGCCGTGTTCAATGGATCTGGATTCCACAAATTGCCACTCGTTCTTGAAGTTCTTCTCTTCACTTAAATGTTGCAAATTTACCTCTCGCTCTCTACAAATACGTCCATGCACACGACGCATGTGATCTTGTCTTGCATTTTGTCTTGTAAACGTGGCATTGCAGTACCAGCAGTCAAAGCAAGGTTTTTCATCAGCATGAGCGGTCTTCATGTGTAGGGTCAAGCTTTGAGCAGATGTCAATACCTTATCGCAAATCATACATGGAAAACGCAATGGGTTGTTCGAATGTCACTGTCTTACATATCGTAACATAACGTGTTTGTATCCAAAAGTTAAGTAACACTCATTTCACTCTAGTTTCTGTTGTACCGCATCTCCTTTTATGTTGAAAGAAATGGCCTTTGCTAAAACTCTTCCTACAAGTAGGACAAGGTCTAGGATACGTTATCTTTTGCATCGTCGTTATTAGCACAAAGACGTGGTGAGTTGAAAAGGGAAAACTGCCTAGCACGTATACTCAAAAGTGATCCCCAGAGATTTTCTGTATGCTTGGGTCATGTATTGTTTGTTCCATCACGTTCACTGGGCAGGTCTGGACAAGTCCTTTGTATTTACACCCAATGACGTCAACGGCTTTTGTCGTCATGGATTAATCGAATGACGTCAATCTATTGTTGTGTCCGTTAATTACATGATGACGTCATTCGCTATTGCTCTCGTGGATCAGTATGATAACTAATTTAAATTCCATACACGGTGCTTGTAATTGTGTCATCAACCAGCTATAACTTAACCAATCAAAGAGGGCTAACGTGGTGCGTGCTAAGTTACACGTCCAAGGAAAGAATGCAAATATGGGAATATTTGTCAACACCCCAAGACATCTTGTTAAAGGCAGAGGTGATGGTTCGACTGCTTGCAATGAAACATAACACTGTGATTTCATTGGATACCCGTGACGTGTAATCCAACGTTGAAGTGCTCGTAATAAAGCATCGCTCATAGACATCAACAAACTTTCATGCCAAGCAGGGACACGTAGTTGTCTGAATACACAAATCCAATTGAATTTCCACCACCGAATCGTTATTAGCTACCACACGATCCGCTAATTCTGTTAACTCCACAGAAATCACTGGGTTGTAAAGGTCATAGCAATGAGAACTAGTCAGACGTTTGTCTTGCCAGTATGAAAATTGTTCCAAATCTTGCATAGATACTGTCTGCATTGTGACTGCTGTTTAACACGTTCGCTAAAATCATTCTGTCTTTTTATGCCTCAAAAACGCTGAGTCAGCAACTCCATCTCACTAGGATCCAAACTCTCGCAATCTCTGTTAGAGTGGGAGGGGAGGAGTTAGGGGAAGAGAGTGTTTTTAGGGCAAGGGAGTGGGTTTAGGGCAATCTAGCTCCGTTTAAGAGATAAGTAGTCAGGTAAATCAGTCACAGAAATAATCCTTACGCACGTTTATTGAATCAATGACCTAGCGTACAAATCTCTAGGCAAAAATGCTAACTTAAAAAGCCTTAGGAGGCCTAGTTCAAGTGTGTTGGCCTATCCAATCATAACCATAAGGTTTGCTGCTACAATCCTTTGTTTGAATCACCCGCTTTTCAAAGACAAGGCGATAATTCTTGACTTTAGGGGTTAGACAGACTTTCTTGGTGGTCCTATTGGTGTTCATATTCACGCTTACAGGTACCGCAATAGGTTGTGGTGCATTCCCAGGGTTTTGATCGCAGCTAAAATGTGACTTTTCATGGAATCAAAATTCAACAGAGCCCTGCCCTGCTCATCCTGAGTAAAAACGCGTATTTTGCATTCTGTTTCACCATTTTGTAGCATGTAAGTGTAATTTTTTGGACCCCCTGTCGCAAACTCTTGTATGGGTACGCCAGCGGTTTCGTCTTTCATCTGACCCAAAAATGGGCCTGTCTCCACTTCAGGTAAACCGTTACGCCAAAGATAAATGATGCTGTCTGTATCAAAGTATAGGACCTGCTCTTTTAGCAGCTCTAAATACTTGTACAACTCTAAGCGAGCCCATGACGTGGTGAAACTCGGGATAAAAATGTTGGTTTTATTGCTTGGAATGACCTCTTCTACAGCTTTACTGACATCAATTTCTACTATATCATCAGTGCAAATTCGTATGTCGTGAATGTTGTTACCAGCATCTTCTATTATTGCATATAGCTCTGCAGGACTTGTGACGGTAAAGGTTTGAGTCTTGTTGGGTTTCTCGCCGAATTTGCCCCAGAAGCTGAAAATACAAAGAGGGAAACAAATCAGACAATGATTCTTTGAAGATCTTTGTCCTTCTTTTCATTCTAATTCTAATTACCTGTTGAGCATAAGTTTCGCCACTTGTTTCCGTCCCCCGTTTTTGGCCACTTTTGCAGGCTCTAGCTGAACCCCTTCACGGTCATAGTAAGCATTGATGTACTCTGACTTTGCTGCCTCTGTGGTACAATTCTTCGGCCAACCCGATGCTTCAGTTTTATTTTTGAGCCATTTATTTACATAGTCTGCAAACAAGCACTCTTTGCGCTGATTTTCAGAAAAATGCCACACCTCGTGAATTTTTAGGATCTTGTAACCAAGGTCCACAGCTTTCTGCAACTCAGGTGTGCACCAAGTGCCCGTTGTACAGCGTTCCTCCGCAGTGTGGGTGCAAACCGCTGTACGAGTCAACCATTGTTTTTCCAATTCTTCCTTTACACATTGTGTACATAGGGGAAACATGAATTTGCCACCAATGTGGACGGGGAGTACTGGATGATACAAATGGGGTGGTGGGAGAATCTTGACTTTTGCTATGCCAAAGTAGCTACCAATATCTTGATTCGTTGGATTGACCAAAATGTCGGGGTGACCCACTGGATACGTTTTTGTTTTGTTGACGTACGGGTAAAGCGAATTGATGTCTACATAGCGAATTTCTTCTCCTGCTGCTGCAACACAATGTAAACGCACTCCATTGGTTCTACCACCAAAGAAGCTATCTCTAGGGTTCAATGGCTCAGACAGCTGAAAGGTCTTCAGAAATTCCATGAGAGTGGGGTTTATCTTCTTCTCAATCTCAAAATCATGCTCCCATTTCTCAATCACCGTATAGCCTGCTTGACGTAACTTCTGTGTCTTTTTACAGGTGGCTTCATAGATTTCTGAGATAGTACGATCTGGATGACAATTGTGTTTCCTGTAGCGTTGGTTTGGGAAACATTTAACACACCCATGATAAAAGCAAGCATGAAATTCATAGACCGTTTTGGTAGTTTCGTCATAGCCATCGACAAACAGCGCCTCGCCTTGTGTGATCACCTTTTGCTCTCCCCCGTTGCGGACATGGCGTAGTTTATTTCCTCCTAGTTTAAAATCTTCAAAACATAACCATTCTAGTGCTGCTGTACTTTGATTCACATTAGCACCACACCAGCCATTCAATGGTTCTATGACAATGGTATCCTCGGGGATAAGATCTCTTCGCCAGAATAAATTGCATGCAGAAGCAATCGTGGCACATTTTTCTATAGGATTATACCCTGCTTCCTCTTTAAATTCTTGTATAAACTTTAGACAGGCAGCTTTCAAGACCATTACATCAGAATGGCAGTACTTGTTTAACTCCTCCCAGAGGACATATTCTTCATTTCTTGCCAATTCAGTCGCTTACCAAGTGTCAAACTCTCTTCGTTTCTTTTGCTTCATTGCTTGTGGCTGAAAATAGTGTCTTGCCGCTAGACGACCCCTGTAAGTTAAACTCTCTCTTGTATGGAACGCATGCGGAAAGAAACCTTTATGAAGCTCGACGAAATTGAATGTTTCAGACAACTAGGCCAGTGGCATTGGGAGAAAACAAAGTGAATCTTTGAAGGTAATCATGGCGTCCAGATACCAGTAATGGAACTTCAGGGTCTTGGCTCCCGTCGTCAGCTGGTTTTCCACCTTAATACCCTGACATTAAAGTTCCTCGACGATAAAGTTGCTATCAAAACCCTTGAGGTTGTGAAAAATTATAAATAAATCGCGCTGTTTGTCTCCCACGTCTGTTAGTTGATTCATGGCTTGAATGAACTGTTCAATGCAGGTTTCGCCACGAAAGGCATGAGAAACATTGTGTGGATCTTCTTCAGTAGCATATCGAATCAAATCTGCTATGAATAACTGCTCTCCCTGCTCTGTGGGTTCTATCAAACATTCGATGTCAGCAAACACCATGAGAGGTGGTAGCTTCTTTTCCTCGTCATCATCATCATCATCATCGTGTTCCTCATCGTCTACACCTCCAACACGTTGAATGTAACATTTGTGATTGTATATTTCAACAAATTCCTGGCAGTGACGGCAAGTTTCGTGGTAGCATTTGTGTTGCTGCTTTGGATTCACTTTATAAACTTTACAGCATTTTAGACACTTCTTTAGTTTCTGACAAAGACTAACTTTTTTCTTGCCTTTTGGTTCTTTATGGGCTTTGAAACAGTCTGGACCATAGAAATCACACTGGCAGTCTTTGCAGTGAATGGTACGTTTCTTGCCTTGGGAAAAATCTAGGCAGCCCCGTTTATTTTTCTGAGAACGTGTTCGTTGACAACTTGCGCAGTTACGGCCCATACAAGAATGGTGGGCTGCGTCGTCAACATCGAACCCTTTACAGCAATCAGGATAAAAGTACGACCGTTTCAAAAAAGCAATAATGCTTCTTAAACTATTGTAGTGATTCTCGTGTTTAAGCAAATAGATGACTTTGCTGTACTGATCCACTTTGCCCTGAAAAATACAGGCACAAGGGACGTAACCTACCGCGACGATTTTGTAGCCTTGGGGTCCTAGAATCGCTTGAAATTTTTCTAGTTCTTCATAACCACAGGGACCTTCTGGTACACCCGCGTCTTGGTGAAGCTGCTTGGCTAGGCGTTCCTGAATAGGTCTACCTCTTCGTAGATTATCATATTGCTTGTCAGGATCGCCATCCACGTACTCTTTCATCGTTACGATTGCACGGGCACAACATAAGTCATCTGTGTTTTTGATCTTGATCATACAGTCTTTCTTTTTGTGCATCAAATCAAAGGGTAATCTGTTTGGATTTTTAGAAGCACTACCTTTGCCACCTTTGTCAGGGTAGGTGATAAATGTGAGAGTGGCATTGAACCCAATGGCTGGATTCATATTTTGAGCACTATTCATTTTTCTTGCCAGTGACTCGAACAAAGCATGTACATAATCACCACGTCTCACAAACTCTTGGACTGGGATGCCATATTTTACGTGGGATAAATATCCCGAATTTACAGTGCCGTTGGAATGTTCCTTTGAGGTTAAAGTCAGATGAACTTTTGTTGAATCCTGCAGGTTTTCTTTTAGAATCGTGTCCCTTACCGCTTCAAACAGGGACTCTGCCAACCCCCTCCCAATGATTCCTCTTCTGTGGGTTTACGTAACTGATCAAACGTGACGGAAAATTGTTCTTTCTTGACTGCACCCTTCAAACCCTGCCGTTTGTATGGTAGAAACGTGAGATTGACTTTGAACAAAGGATTCTCAGACAGCTCTAAACGATTGGCTCTCTCTACCAAAAAGTCATCACTGCCATCATCCAACTGGTGAGACAGGTCCATGTCGTCTTCTAAGTTTTTTTTTAACTGCCCGTGTTTCGCCTTTCATAGGCTTTAGGTCCTCCTTTACACTCTCGGGGTCTTTTTTCATACTTCGAGTACTCACAGCGCCACCCTGCTGACTTTCATCGTTGGCATATTTAGTAACTTTGTCTGAATGTAGTAATTCCAACCGTAACAGTTCAGCATCTAAAGAAAAAACCAAAAAGCAATGTCATGGGTTAGCTTCCGTGCTTTTCGCATTACTGCTTCGAAATAAAACCCAAAACAATCTAATTCGTCTTCTGCAATACCTTCTTCAGCTTTCCGCTTTGCTCCCTCGGAGTGAACATGTTTCATATGACGCCCTGCAATTGTCCAATCTTCCAAACGATTTCTCACAATAAAGACATTGCACCTTAGGAGTAGTCTTCCCACAGTGAGCTTTATGTCTACAATAGCTAAATCTATTATTGAATACCCTCCCACAATAAGGGCATGGTCTAGGATATGTTACCTTTGACATAATTGGTGTTAACGCTACAGCGCAACTATCTCAATGAAATTTTCATAGTAGTTAACCTCCTTTTATACCTGTTCTATTCAAAAGAATGACATCATAGTCTAAAAATAGAAACAAATTCAGCTGAGTCAGCAAATCAATGTGTGAAAACGTACTCGCTGTTATGACCCTAGACATTGTACTCGACCGACCGACCAACCGCAAGCACTGCCCTCGACTGATTTAACCCTAAAACACTTCCCACGTGTTATGTAGTTTGCAATGAAACTTTATTGATTAGCCCTCTACACTACTCACAATTGAAAACACTGCCCTCGAGTGACTTAGTTTGGATTTAATTCGACTGGATAGGGTTAGACAATTCGCCCAAAATTAATTCACTCTTTAAAGCATCTTTGGAAGAAAAAAATGAAAAACAAAAGAAAAAAGGATGGCTTGCAAGGGATATTTTTTTCAATTTCCTACTCTTGTCTTTACCTCGTTTCCATGAAAACGAATCAATGTTTTTTTGCATATTTGACTTTTTTTATAATTATGGCCTGAAAACCGGACAAAATAACACTGGGGAAGCTGTACTCTCACGTAGCCGGAGTTACAATTAAAAATAAAAATCTGAACAGCAACTGCGTGTTGCAATGCGTTTTCCTTTATAGTAATCTGTTTCACAAGAAATGGTGCAGATAACTAGGCATTAATGTCCACAAGATATGGCATAAAAATGCCACTCATTTTAAGCCGCTAGATTTGGATTAATGTGCCAAACCGTTTAAGTGCGACGGTCAGCAAAGTTTAAGTATTGAGTGGCAAGAGTTGAAAATTCGATTTCTTTCATTTTTTTCTCCATAGGTAGCTTTTAGGTAAATGATTAATCTGATGTAAACTGTTTTCTCGCAAAAACCTTTTGTTTTCGAGAAAAGAAAGAATATCAGTTTTCGTGGACGGAGACTCAACACGGCCTTATTTAAGTGTCAATTAATAGTGTACCTAAACTAAAAACGGAGCTTTCTTAACTAGCGCTTGATGAAAGAGGTTCGAGAACTGTCTTGTCAAAGCGACTTTTGGAAGCCGTCAAAACCTCTGGAGAAGATGAAGAAACGAACGCATCGGTAGGATACACCTGGGCAGTTCAAGACGGCCCAGGAATCCTTGCTTTAGGTGCAAGAAGTGCTGAATGCAACAGCCATTTTGATTGATATCTCGCAAACAGCTCGTTTTCACCAGTCGCTGAGATAACTACCCCAAAACTTAACAACGAATTGTCGAAAATCTGGTCAGAGATTAGCTCTCTTCACCGTATTCAATTTACTGTGGAATAAGCTCCCTGATCCAGTTTAAAATATGTAAAAGGGTACGTCAGCTGTTTTTTAAACGGGGATACTAATAAGGTGTAAAAGCTTGCAGCGTGGATTGCCATGTAAAATTTATAAAAAAATAACGAAGTTCGTGTGGCGTTAGCTCAGGCTAAAATACCAGACTTTACAAAAGAAAAGCTAAATCTTGGATAATTATGACCTAATTAAACGGTAATCATGATATTTATACTAATAATCACAATAGCCGTAAAAGAGAGCGAAAGGAAATTAAAAGAGACTTTGCAGCGTACATAATCACGTAACGGTTCAGTGAAATTAATTAAACAGTGACTTCAGATCTAAATAAGGACCTGACGCACACAACATAAAATAAACATTGAGAAAAAATCATAGATATTTATGGCACACGACCTAATCTTAATGGAATTTTATATATAGCCGCATTATATGCATGAGAGTAATACAAAAGGCTATAACCCCATAAGCACTATAAGCTAATGGATTCCACTTCACACTAATGAGATTTCACTTTAAAAAAACCTAACCGGTGCGCCATATACTACCTTCGTTATCCTTTATCTATTACAAAATTTATACTGAATCCATGCTTAGAGATGGTTTAAGCGATGGTATTAGAGTGGGAAGCCATCTCATTAAAGAGTGTGTTTGGCAGCTGAAAGCTGACCGTTCGGTTAAACGTCTACACCTTATAATGGGTAAAAATCAGGAGTTCGCAGAGGAATACGCTAAGAATATAAACGTTAGAAAGACGAAGGCTGCTGCGGAATTCACTTCTCTTTTTTCTTGAAGGTATAAAACTAATTAATAAAAGCAATTGACCTATTTCGGGAGTCTGATTATACATGATTGTTACTAGGAGAAAGAAATTAGATCGTGTTCTTGTAATAAAGGAGTTCATGGAGCACAATGGGCCGAAATCATCCGTGTGGCAAGCCATAAACGTAAATGGCTTCTCATGATCAAAAGGCTAGATAATAGAAAAGAATGGCCAAAACATGGCCAACAGCGCGTACGTTCTTTAAACTGCTGACTTTGCTTTTGTAGATAATACATGGGGAAAAAAAGACCATTTCCGGACCGGTCGCAGACTTTGTTCAAATTTGGTCTATTCAAGAATTCTTTTGTATGGGAACAGTACTGAGAAATGTTCCGACCTTGAATTCTTCTCAAGATAACAAGATCACACGGAGGTAAGTTTTCGAATGACCATTTTTTGTTTGATGCTGTATTGAAAGAAATCTGTAATGAAACCTTAATTCTGGTTTATGTGTAAAGGATAAGTATTTCAATGCATTTTTTTTTCTTTTCAGGAATTCTTTTTTCTATGATATTGATAATACAAAGTTTAAAAATTATTTACAAAGTTGTTTTGAAATTCTTTTTGTGTTATCAAAGTTTAAAATAATTATTATCCATTGTAATGAATGCAGTAAACATTTCAAGTGAGCATGTAAATATTTCTTATTGACACAAGTTAATGGTCTGGAACAGGATTATTCACACAAATTACCAATAATAAGAGTTGTCAGTTTTCTGAGAACCTAGATAGGGACGTTTGTTTCAAAAAAATTAAATGACTCTTTAATTTCCATTAATGCTGTCCACTCATTTGTGCCTGAAGTGATGTGAAGCAGAGAGGGCTGATGGTGCTCTGGTTATGAATACAGTGGCAACCAAGAAGTTTGTTTGGAGTGAATGTTTTATTAAAAATAACATAGGATGCCGAATTGCAAAAAAGTCCGCAAAATAAATAAAAGAAAGGTGGTAAACAAGCATAGTAAATGACCATCTGAAGGGGGAAACAAAGTTGTCTGTATTGAACAAACCGATAATTATTATGCACCAGAACCACAAATAACAGTATGTGGAAAAATACCTCTCACGATGAGGTATGCTTCTCTAGCTTTACGAACACTGTTTAGGAACACATCTTCCACTATTGTGTCCCATCCGCAGAGTTCACACTGCTGATTGATCAGAGAGGACCAGTTTAGTCCCATGTTGTTAAAATATCTGTTACCTATGTATTTTCTGTATTGCTCAATATTATTAAAGGAATTATAGCGGAGCTCTGGCGCGCGAAGCGCGCCTGCGGAGCACCATGAGTAAGTAAATCTACCCATCCCAGAAAATTTGGTAATCACGTGACCGTACGCCGCCCGCCCGTCTCTCCGCACCACAGGGCAACCAATGTTCAATCTCACACTTTCTGATGGATAGCTTGTTTAAGTCACACCATTCTTTAACTTTGGATAATTCATGGTTAATTAATTTTAGTAATTCCACGGCATTTGGGGAAGACACAAAAATATTGGTATCATCTGCAAATATTCTAAAGGACAACTGAATATTGAGAAGCCTCTTGTGTTAAATTTTTGAAAGCACGTGCCAGATTGCTTGAATGTGTAGTATTTTGACTCTATCTTTAAATTTCCTAAAATATTCAAGAACTGATCGTTTTTGTCAGGGCTTTCAAGAACGTTCTCAAATAAATCTCTTTCTTCAAGCGTAAGAACAGTATCGTACACCCATGATCCCACAGCTTTCGCGAATTCTCGCCTGTCTGTTAAGCCATAAAATGGCAGTTCCGATAAATAATTCACAGTCGTGTCAAGTGATTATAATTAAATAACTTGAACAGTTCCAAATGAATGACTTACCAGGATCGATACTAGAAACAGCAAAATTTGGGCATATGCACCTACTAAATAAAAGAAAAAATATAGACTTCACTTATCCAAGAGGAAATTTACTTTTGAAGTCAGCGAACTCGTCTGCGGAGTTGAATGTGAACGTACGCTTTTCCCCGTCTCCTTGCTTGAGGTATATTCGCCCGTTGTTGGTCCAAATATATTTCCATTTGTTGTCCTTCTTAAACTTGTTAATGCTGCCAAACAATTTCTTTCTTGCTTGTGTTAGCGACTCGGAGATATATAATTTCTTCTTTGGATCTTGAGAAAGATCCCGTAGAGTGCCAACTTTACCAACTTCTTTGCCGGCGATTGTTTTCCTCTTTCCGTAAAACTCGTCCCGAATACTGCGACGCGTAAACTTGACGATAATCTTGTCTTCTGCACTTTTATTGTAAGTGGGTAAACGGTGGGCTGTGGAGATGTCTTCATCTTGCAGCTCGATACCCATTTCCTTCCCAAAAGAACAAACAAGGTCAAAACAAGATACTTCTTCGGCTGGTAAAACGCCTGTCAGCTCCAAGCAGTCGCGGCGCAAGTATTGAGAAAGGTCTTCAATTTCACGCCCTATTTTCTTACACTGCTTCATATCTTCCTTTAGGTTCTTAACATCAGTAGAAAGGCTTGCTGTTCTATCATTTGAGCGCTGTACTTGCTTCAAGAGCTCATCATACTTTGCAGAGAAGTGTTTGACCGACTTTTCCAATTCAGAGAATGACTTTTCAATCGAGGTTAATTTAGCTTTTAGAGGTCCAATTTCGGCCTCCAAGAGTGACTTAATTTCATCTTTAGTTGCCATCAAAGCAACTATTGAAGTATCAGCGTTTCTCGCGCCGTTAGTCAGTTAATTATGCGAGTTAAAAAGCCCACCGCTGCATACAAATTAGTTCAGCTCTGCAGTAAAAATCTCAAGGGAGAACCTTGACGTATTATTATAAAAACACACACACAGGAAAAACAATTAATAACTGAACAAGGATCAATTGAAACACGCGACTAATAAATTAGACACGTTTCTTAAGCCACAAGAAATCAACTTTATGATCCTTTATTGAAATAATTGCAAAAAGATTCGATTAAAGATTCCATTGAAATAGTCAAAGAGGGCAAACCATTTTTTTTTGGAACTGCGCAGAATGTTTTACTTACCCCTCTCCCTTTTCATATTCGAAGTGAATAATGAAATAGAATTATGGCAAACGGAGGAAAAGAAATCGACATACGAAATTTCGGGTCAAACCTTACAAGTACTGCATTGGCGAAGAATATGATGATTTATTATATACATACTGAGAAATACTCACCAAAAAGCTATGTCGTAAATTTTCGTACGCAAATTAGTTCTAGCCAATCAGAGGAGCGAACGATGGTTTTCACGCGTGAAAAAAATGATACGTGCAATCAGAATTGCGAACGATGTTTTTTCACATGTGAGAAAAATGATACGTCCAATCAGAAGCCACAGAAGTGTGTGAGTTTCGCGCCAAAATTCCCGCCTTTTATTGCAGCTTGCAGCGCCGCTTCGCACACATTCAACGAGAAAAGTTTTACTCAAAGAGTTTTTCTCGCTAAAAAAGTGCACGTGCACGTGCACGTGCACGCGTAGTGTGCGGACGCATGATTTGATTGCTCTGGCCAAGATCGAAATCACCGAAAATTTTAGTCCAAAATATGCCCGATACACGTCATTCGAAAGCCTCAGTTAGTTCTTTGGCGGCTGAAGTAAATGTTCAAGGAGAGTTTGTAACACTAGCAAGGCTTCGCGAGATGTTACAGATGCAGGAAAGAATGTTCAAGAGCTTCTTTGACTCGATCGTAACTAACGTGAACACTCGCCTCGACTCTTAAAAGCAAGAATTGCTACAATGAGGGACAAAAGTGTTGACACACTTCCTTTTTCCGGCTAGATTTTTGACGCTGCTGAATTTTTGTGCCATGACGTTACTCTATGGGCCAAATTGTTTGTTTTTAAACATCAATTTATAAAGTTTCGTCCTGATTTGTAGTATACGTAGAGTTAAATGTACGAAGCGTATGTCATTACTTAATCTTGTACTCCCGCGCGCATTCCTGATACCCTGTCGGGTCGAGACGTGAAATGATTTGTGTTGTGATCAATGCCGTTGCTGCGGATGTAACGTTTTCACAAGTATTATCAATAGTGGAAAAAGGATGGAAACATTAAGGTACAATGAAAATTGTTCTGGTAAATGGTTAACTTAAGCGAATGAAGTACTGCAGAGTAACAGAGGGGACATGCAATATTTTTGACATTGACCTTTGCCATCACTGAAAGGACTTGAACAATATACAGGTTATGAACCTCATAAATGATGGGCCAGCCGTTTGTGCTATGCCCTATATATAGATCTGTTTGTTATTTTTTTTGAGACCTTTTCTAACCTACCTGATCCAAACCTTTAGCGTAGGTAAGCGTCGAACAGCTTAGACCAGGTTACTCGTTAGGAATGTACTTTTGTAATGATTTTACATGACCGCCTGCCATTTATTCAGTGGCATGATTGTTTATTGATGTTGGACGGACAACTATTTCATTTCCCAGCTCGTAAATCACAGAATGCCAAAGTACACACCAGTTTGTATCATCGCCAAAACAGTAATTACTTTGGCCCAGAAGTTCACTTGATGACAAGCAAAGCGGGATAACACGTGATCGATGACGGCCGTGCGCTGGAAAATTTTCCTTTTTATGCGCTAATTCCTCACAAAAGGCAAAAGAAGATTCCGCTACGTAGAAAGTGCTTCGCAATACGTATTCTTGGCGAGAAAAATTCCAGCGATGTGGTGCAAATAAGGAGTTTCAACGGTTAACCACGAGAATACATATTGACATTAAGAGGTCATAACAGACTAATGTTACGTTCCGTTTCCCGAAACGTGGTTAACCGTTGTAACACGAAGGAAGCAGTATTTTCCTCAGTTTGAGCTGTCGCTCTCTTTGAGAGTCAAATACCAGTTCACGTTTGAAAGCTCTCTTTTCATTTTCTCTGCCGACAATAGACATAAACACAGGGTTTCCCT
>NC_133201.1:29476297-29491297 GCF_958299795.1 Porites lutea | reverse complement strand
CCCTGGGTACCGACTCTCACCGAACTATTTCTAAAAATTCAAGCTGATACCGGCTCCTGATTGGGCACAAAAAATGCTTTGCATTATTGTGCCCAGCCGGCGAACAGTTGCTCCTGAGTTCTTTTCGTGAGTTCGTACACGACGACTATTGTCTCGCCACACTTGCCTGGTTCGTTCACCAAGCTTGTGCGTACAAGGGAAACTTTTATTTTCTAGTTCCTAACCAGAAACAAAGGAATTACCGATGAGTTGAAAAAACGTTTGGGTTACTATCAGCAAGAGCAATTGAATTTGCCCCGAGAATATTCGGTTTTTGAAGGATCACAATTAAGATGCGGCGGCGATGAGAAATTCAAATAAGTAATAGCTAGACAAGGCAAAACAACAACTTTGCACGTGCATCACGCTTTTTTGTACATTTCTTTGCCGTTAACTGCACGACTACCCGTGAAAATGCCTAACTTCACGTTTTGCGAAGGAGTAAACAAGCAATAACAAAATTCATTCTCTTCATGAACTTTGATATGGTTCGGAAGAGTTCCCTTGCATTTGACAAAGTAAGCGAGTTGGATCAGATGGGGATTCGATATCAAACTGAAAGTTTCCTGACTGCGTGCATTTCTTTGGTGCATAAGCTAGACAAGCCGTGATCGAGACAATAGCCGTCATTTACGAACACACGAAAACAACTCATTGAGACGTGTTTGCCGATTGGGCACAATAATACAAAGCATTTTTTGTGGCCAATCAGGAGCCGGCTCCGCTTGAATTTTTGGAAATGGTCCAGTGACAGTCGGTACCCAGGGGCTCTTTCGCCCGTAATGAAAACTTTCGTGCCGCCTTTTCTCCCGACCCGAATGACTGCCCCTGGGTCTCCGAGGATAGTAAATACCGTACGCCAGCACTTTCCATGAAGTATTCTCTATTAAGTTTTCATTCCTTTCAAATCGCTGTATATTTTACTCTTTTTGTCGTCGGTGTTCAGTAAGTTTTTAAAACGTTATCTCTTGTGTGGTTTTGTTTATATATCCGATTTTTTTTAGCGCTAAATAGAAGACATAAGCCGTTTCTCACGTTGCTAGGTGATCGCTCCTCGTATTCCTATATTTTAAACAGACGTTCCGGCGAAACCGGACAAAAGTTACTTACTGAGCAAGTCTAGGCAAGCCTATTGTGCCTATTGTAATAGAGAGACGCTCATTAGGCAGTGACTAGACACTTACTAGACACTGACTAGGCACATAATTAATATGCAAGAAGGCACTTTTCCCCTAGGTTGTAACAACGGGTGACGTCATAGACTATTCCTAAAGCGACTATCCCTAAACTATCCTCACCTATCCACCAACGGAGCTTAATTTTCAATATAGTATACTACTAGCTTGTTGCAGTCATAAGAATAAACGTCTCTCTTTTTTAAACATCTCCTATTTATTAAACGCCCCCGCTTGGATCCCTAAAATTAAATAGACGCCCCAGGAGTTTATTAGGTCATTCACGGTATATGTAAAGCCAACTTTCGCCTCTACCTCGCTGTGCGATCCACGCACGTTTCATGCGCGATGCGAACAAAGAATTAAGCCGTCGCTACGCGCGGGCTGTAAGGAATAACTTGTTTTTTCTCGCCTGACTTAATTGCTAACCTCATTTTTTAAAATGTTGATGATATGATACGCGTTACAAACGAGGCGTGAGGTGAATATCAAACAATTTTTAGATTGGGTTATTTTGACATCCGGAGAAATCAAGGTCGAGGTAACTGTTGTCAGGCGAAGCCGAAGGTCGAGGCAGATAACACGTCATACACTGTTTTGAAGAGAATAGTGAGAAACACATCATCACACGAAAAACAGATGGACATTGAAAATCATGCATTGCGCGCGCAACCTACAAAATAGTCAATTATCTCCAAGCAGATAATAAACGAGCCGGTAGTAATAATTGTAACTACATATTGCAAACATTGGTTGCGGTATTTCTCAGAGTGTGTTTCTTAGCGAAATTTATGAATCCAAAAACGGTTTTGTGTTAACTTTGCGAAAATTAGAATTTTTTAAAAACATGAAATTAAACTAAAGAATCAAAAAACTCAAAAATCAGGAGCCGATTAGGCTAAAAGTTATTATCCTCTCTTTTCTTCGGCTATTGAAGACTGTTGTTTGAAAGACAATCATACTTCTATTACAATCACTTTTGGAGACAAAATAAAATATCCGTAAATCAAATGCCAAAATCAGATTTCGATTTCGCTTTTAAAAAAAATGAACATGCTACAGATTTCAATGCAAAGTTGTAATCAACTTAAAGCAGTCTGTGAATGTGCGTTTAGGTCCAAAAACTAATTTTTATTTTTGACGTCTCATCCAAGCAAAGACTTATGCCTTACATTGCTTGTTTACGAGTGTGCTACAAAATGCTTCACTACAAGCAACTGCCCCTGAGAGGCGATTCTGGTAAATTCATAGGACGCTAAAATGCAAAAAAAAACTAAGCTTAAATAAGAACTTCCGTATCAAGAAAAGCGACCTGAATTCGGGAACAATAGGTATTGTTCTGTATTGTTATTTTTGATCGTTTCTCGCCATGTAAGGACAAAAACGATCAGCGTGAAACAATAGCTTTCACGCCCGGGACATTTCAACATTTCCGACAACTTCTTTCCGATGACGTGTGAATTTTCCGCGCGATCGAAGTAAGGAGCAATTTCAACCCAGGGGGTGGATAAGAGTTACAGTAGTCAGGACGAAACATACGACGCAGTAGTGGTAGTGTGAGGTAAGTGCTGAACAGACGAGTTTACCAGTTGCATCCTTGTGTTTTATGTCGGGCTTAGCCTAGTGGGAGCAACTTTTACGCAAAACATGCTCATCCTGCTTGTCTAAATTGCTGTAAGGAACTAAAATATGGGCTCCAACAGAAGCGGCTGAGAACATACAATTCAGTTTGTTTGATCGCATACGCTTTGGTTCTGATTTTTATATACTGGTTATTCTGTTTCCGAGATGGCAACATTCAAATTTCGCGCTAGAGAACTTTGAATCTATATGGAAATGAAGTTTATATTTTACAGTCGTTCTTTAGAACACGGGCTGAATAATTAGAATTAAAATCACATATTATTCATGTATTGAAAAGCGTAGTAAACAAAAGAGGAATAAAATAAAAAAGCTTCTTCTCAGTAAACAAAAGACTGAAAAAATCGCACCTATTTTTTACTGGCCCGCGAGGTTTAAAGCACGGCTCAATGCCCCACACTGATATTATTTATTGCTGTCTTCGAGTGAAAATTACACGTGCTGCATACCTTTCGGACGAGGTTAAACGAAACAAATCGATCCATAAAAGCAAATTCTCTGTCGGTAATGAATCATTAGGGTTTTCCGATTTAGCGGAAGTTCGAGCCATTTTTCCGAGATGTGAAATTGATGCCATTATACTGTAAAAGGTCATCTCGAGTTTTTTCGTTATAAGTAAATCTTTGCATGGTGTCATTGCTTATGTAAAATATCTGGCTCGTTAAAGGATAGATGAGCTCAAACATGCTTGGTAATTTTTTTTAACAACAAGAGGATTCATTTGCAGTATTTGCGTCTAGGAGTCGCATTTGGCCGATACGCGTATACCGCAAATAAATTCACACTCGGTGCTAACGGCTTTTAAAAGTCGTTTAAAAACGATAAAGCATATACGCTAACAAGGAACAAAGTAAAGAATTCTGCTGTTGTTTGCTGGATGATATCCTGGGCAGGGAGGGAATCTCTCACGATATCTGATTTTCTTCATTAACCTGCGATCGGGGGTCCTTAGATTTTCCCAATTTCTTTGGGAGGCCTGATCACTGGCTATTTCTTTATTTGCTACGTCAAACGTAAATAAGAATCGTTTTCATTGTCTCATCGAATGCCATATTAATACGATAATTTATAGACAGAAAAGGAACAACTTTGTATATCTCCTCTCCTACAAATTGGGAAAGACAGCGGGAAGTCTCCAGGCATCGTAACTCGCAATTTTGTCTACTTGTGGATATCTATTCGACTCTTTGTATTTTGTGGGTTAGGGTGAGGGTTGAAAACTATAGGAAAAGCTCAATAGAATTATACAAACAGCAGAATGTGCATAGTTACTGGTACAATCCAGCTAACTAAGCGAATGCAAATATTTTTTGACACTGGCGCGAAATTCCATGAGTTCCCACTAAGGAGCGGGACTGCAGAAGAAAGCCTCATATATGGCAACATATTGAATAACAAAAGAATAACAAAGCAGCACAAATATTACATGCATATTCTTTGGAAACACACACATTTTAAGCTAGTTCAGAATGAAGGTTTACTGAGTGTCTCCTTAGTTTTGATGGTAGAAAGAATAGGGTGAAAACCTTCTTCCTACGCTCCGTATAAAAACCCAGCATTAGAAACATTATCGCTTCCATACTTCAACACATTCGTTTCTGAGAGTGCAAAGCCCGAATTTCACGGTGTATTGTGATTTTTGCTCGCACTATTTACGTGCCGTGATTTGTTGGGGGCTGAAGAGGAATACTGCATTTATTTTCTCGTCTTCTTCAGCCTGAGACTCTAAAGAGTTGGCCATGGAAATTACTTCCTTGAATCCTGATTTTCTTGGTGAATCGAATTATATGTAACTTTGCAAGAATAATACAAAGTTGAGCGCTGCAGTTGGTCTCGTAAAGTGAAGTTAAGAACAACCGAGCAGTTTGCTTACAGAAGTCATCGTTAAACGAATTTCACGTATAGAAAGGCTAGAAATTGAACTCATTTCAAACTGGCTAGTTCCACTTCCGCAGAACTTCCGCTAAATCGGAAAACCCTTTTTAAATACACTGAAAGGAATGAGAAAACAAAAGACTGAAAAAATCGCACCTCCCTTTTACTGTGCCGCAAATTTAAACAAGACACTTACTTATGAAATTTACTGCTCCGGCTTCAAGTAAAAATGACACGATTCTCTAACAGCCTAAAGATGCGGCTGTAATTGTTTAACTTTTCGGGCAGAGTCTGTCGAAATTAATCGCTCTATAAAGAGTAGATTTTCAGTTGGCAATGACTTGAGTGAGTAAACCAAAGATTAGAAAAAATCGCACCTCCTTTTTACTGGCCCGCGAGGTTTAAATTACGGCTCAATGCCCCCACACTTACTCATGAAATAAATTGCTCCTGTAAGTGAAAATCACACGCGCTTGTTGCTTACTTCTCATACATGCAAGTGCTGTGTAATGTGCAACTGTTGGTTTTTATGTGGAGTAAAAAGATCAAACCTGTTTTATTTAAAGCGCGTTGTCGAGCAAAAAGAAAGCCGGTTGTTTAAGAACGTATTCTCAGCCACTTGGATAACAATGACTAAAATCTTCGCAGTAACGGCATAAAAGCATCGGGAGAAGTCTACGCACGCGGCGGGTTAATGCAAAAAATGAAAGCAATGATGGAACTAAAAGATCAAGTTTTCATTTCACTGCCTCAAAAATTAACAATTTGTGGACGTCTTTACTGGATATTAAAATGCTTCTTCTCTATATAACTCCTTTGACTATTCCCGTCGGTACCCTAGTGAAATGTCATTCTTCATAGACCAGTTACCACTTTCCACCCCCCGTGGTACACAAGTTTGTCAAGCTAAGGTTTCCGATTATTCAAACAAGCGTCGGGTAGCTCTGGGAAGGTGTCACCCGGAACAAAAGAACAATTGTTTTAAGTTTGATGCGCAAATTCAGGTCGGTACAATAGACCATTTCTTGATGTTCATTTCAGCAAACTGTAACAGCGCGAAGATCACACGTCCCGCTGACGTCACAGCTTCCTGTCCCTGATGCGTTACTAACTCCCTACTGCGTGACATGCGGTAAGGACGGTAAGTGAGTTGTCAAACATGCACACGCATGCTCAGACCAAAAAAAGGAAAAATTCTGATGTCGATGCCACGATCCAAACTTTATTACCAGCAAAGTCTAAAATCCGGGCCCACAAATGTAGCGATCTTGAGATCACGTCGTGTGTACATACTAAAAAGATCCTTATTAATCCTGGTAGCTTTAGGAATATTTACCTCCATTTCAATGAATCATTCCGATTATGACAGGTATGACGGAGTATAGCACAAACTTTATGCAGTAGCTTCTGGGTTATGATAAATGCGGAATGTCAGCAGCACCATTTGTAATATATCTTGTATAAGTGGGTGAGTTGTGTAAACCCTCCGCTCTCTCCATTTTCCCTTAATTTTTTCATAAAAAACTTATGATATTCCTGAGTCTGTTTTCGCCATGCGATTGATCAATTTGGGGTCTGTAATTTGCTATACGGACCAAAATGTTTAAAGAAAATGCTCATTTCGGAGCTCTAAATCTCTTTACCTCGGAAAAAGGTTTAAATAAAGTTATAAGACGCCTGTCAACCTTTAGGACTTGGATGTTGACTTTGGCCTTCAACATTTTAAACTGTGTTTATTTGTGAACGAAGGCGATGACGAAACTAGCTCGTAGTCTTGTCGAAGAGGATTCTATTCAGTGTTTGAAAATTTTATCGTAGCAGTCAGTTAAGAAGACGAAAATCGACTTGCAGAGATTCGAGATGTTTTGCCTAAGAGAAAATGAGTTATTCCTTCGACAAACATGATAACAAACATACCTGCACCCGATATATCATCTTGACAAGCTTCTTGCCATTTGCAGTGTTTTTTCAAAGACCAACGAAAGAAAGATAGAAGCGAGTTCGAGCCAGACATGTCCAGTTTTCAAAAGACTCCAGCGTCACATTAACGAGTGAATACTTACAGTGCTCTTAGTTTTGACTGTAAACCCTGAGGACTGGGATGTTGAATTTGCCTTTCCAAATTTTAACCTAACTTTGTTTTAATGAGAACGAAGCTAAAGTAGAAACTGAATCGCAACCTTACTGTGGAAGAGAATGCTAGTCAGTGTTTGAAAATTTTAACGCAGATCACAATTGAAGACGAGAATGAACTGGCAGAAAGAGAGGTTTTCCCAAAAACAATTAACGAGCGAATCATTCGACAATGACAACAAACTTACCTTGAAAAGCTTCTTTACCTTTTGCAGTGTTTTTTTTACAAGGACAAACGGAGGAAAGATAAAAAGGACTTCTGGACAGACACAGTGTCCGGTATCCAAAATACTCCAGCGTTACATTAAAGTGCTAAAACTTACAGTGCTCTTAGTTTTGACCGAATAAACTTTTTCAACATGGCGAATTTGTTTTTACTTTCTCAGTAAGCCTTTCTATGAGCTATTGTTTTCGTGCACCAATAAAAACTTTCTTTGTTGACGCCTGTCAAATGACCGTCAAATCGTGCACTTGTTTCCGGTCCCCCAATCAGGAAGAAGCCATATAATAAACATCTTATTAGCCTCGTTTTTTCGGTCCGTACTGTAAATTACGGATCCTCGTTTTTTTCCATCGATTTATGGAAAAAAAACTCGTTCCGTAATTTACAGTACGGACCGAAAACTCGGCTAATAAGAGGTATTTACAGGACACAGAGAAGTAGTGTTATTTTCTTTTTTAAAATAAATTCAGATAAAAGGATTTTAAGCCCTTCCAGATAGAAATTAGTAGAAAATCAAAGTGGCTATAAGCCACCTAAGTCGGAGAAATAATCCAATTTTTAGCTTATATGTTTTGTTTTATAGAAAAGTCACCCAACGAATTAATAATCCAGAGGCAGTGATCTCGATACGCTGGCAGCCAACTGGGAACAAGCAAATTTTTAGGATCTGCATGGCGGAGCAAGCGTGGCAATTTCGACAAAAAAAAGGAGCGACGTTGGCAGAACTCAGTCACGTGGTAGCTACCAAAAAGGGCGTTGATGTGCATTCCTGTTTTGACGCGAAAATGACAGATTTTTAAAGAACGTTTTATTGACGCCGCTCAAACGGATGAAACTATGTGAAAGGCTACGACAGCTGTTTTTTCTACGGGGATATTTATAAGGTGTACTTACTGATAAGGTGTCAAAGTCAAAAAAGTCTTAATTACAATTTTATAATGATGAATGTAATTTGTTGTTTTATTCTTTCTTACTTTTGTAATGTATTGTAATCTTTTGTAGTATCCTCTTGACTTAGCGCAAATCTGAATCTGCAGTGTGGATGGCCATGTACTTTATAAAGGATAACGAAGTTCGTATGGCGTTAGCTCAGGCTAAAATACCAGACTTTGGAAAAAACAAGAATCGCCGAAAGGCGATTTTTAACTGGGCTGCAAAGGGGCTATTTTTTCTGAGGGGAGGGGGCGGCTATACACACTCAGGCTACTACAAAACCTTGTCGTCGACCATTGCATGCGGCAGAATCTCATGTGAGACTGAAACATAAACTCATTCAGAACATTGTACCCTTTTGAAAGACTTTCGTAACCAAAAGAAAACAGTACCATTTTTAAGTGTGGGCTGTATAATTACTTTTAAAATCCACCATTATGAATAAAAATAAACAAGTTAGCCATTATTTCTAAGCCGGAAACGATTTGCATTATTTTCACGCACCCCTCCCCCAATCCCTCTGTGCCCCAATATATAGTGTGACAGTATAACGTGACTAATTTGACGTAACCGGAAATTCTAAAAATTGTTGTCGTTCTACGAGCATAAAGTGCGACAGACGGAGCTGATTTACACTAGACAGAAATATTGTATTGTATGACAATTAAACCAGAAGTATTCTAAAACAGACAGTCAACTGCCCATTGATCCCTCCTGATCCAGGGGCCTCTGACTGCACTGAGACTTTGCTGCGCTTTTCACAAACATGCGAACTCTAAACTTCAAAAGCCACCTTCACAATTGTGTTTTTCGCTGCCGTCAATCATAATTACGATCACAAGCGACGAACCTTGAAACAGAGAAACACAAAATGGATCGAAATCCACAAATCGCAAACCATGACCTTTTGAACCCGTGAAGTAAAGTTTTGTTTCCTAAGAGGTTAGTTAAGATAAGATGATTGACAGCAGCGAAAAACGCAATCGTCGGTTGGCTTTTGAACTTTAGAATTCGCAAGTTTGTGAAACGTGCAGTAAATAGAGAATCCTAAGTTGCGGTCTACAGTCTACGTAAAAACAGGCACTATTTTTTCCACAAGATAAAAAATATTCAGTTCTAAGATTTTCCTCTTGGTATTTTTCTCTAACTTAAAGGAATAAAATCCTTTGCATTTTGTGACCTAAAAAAGTTTAAAGATTTCTCGCTCGCATGTTGCTTTCATCAGCACGCACTTCAAACAATGTAAATAGATGAAACGATCGACAACATATTTTTTACCTGATACCGATATGAGTTAAAAATTCGCTCGAGTTCATTGTTTGTCTCACCCATGACTAACTTTTCTTCATGGACGATAACTATGCCGCTTTATAACTGCTCGGAAGTTTTTGTGCCAGCTAAACAATATGGAATCACTATTCACAGTCCTTGGATATTAAAAAGACTGAACGTGACGCACTATTGTGACTTTGTTTACTTCTGATCAGATCTTCAAGCGAAGTCTCTCTTTTCAAGCGATATCATCTCAATGCACGATAATTGACCCTTGTATTAGTTAAAACCAGAAACCCGCGTTCAATGCTTGTGAATATTCATTTTGACCATATTTGAAAATCTTAGTGACGGATATCCATTTTCAACAAAATGGCTGCTGCGCGATCACCATGCAGATGTTTTAAGACAAGAGTTCTGCATTTCAAGGTTAAAAATACACCGTTAAAAGAAAAAAAATGGAAAGAGAAAGTTCAAAAGAATGCTCAGCTTTCTTTTTGTGGAGAAAGGGAAGCTTTTCATCAAGAAATCGTCCTTCGAGGAATTCAACCTTGTTTTCTTCACGACGGAGCCCATGGTCTGTTTTGAAATGCAACCAAGTCAGCGAAGTTTTTGCTGAATTTTCAGGTACATTTTGCACTCTATGGCCAAGACAATTACGTTTTTGAAAGGGAATTTATGTACTTTTAAATGTTTCATAGACGTTTTATAAATTTTTCTCTTCGGCGCTAAAGAAAAATTACAAAATGTGCCCTGATTTGAGATGGATTTTGTGTTGAATTTTGCCATGTGCTTAGCCGATGTCACTTGCGTGAACGGATCCACGATCCAGCTAGTGTTTTCCGAATTGCTTTAAAGGATTAACTTTTTGGACTTTGAATAAAAATTTTCAAGAAACGGCTTCTCTGTCTATTGTTTTGAGTTTGTTAAGTCATAAAATTAGCTCAAAACACGATCGTGACTACAACATCTAAGTTTAATTTCAGCTTTTAAAATGCTTCTCACACAAGCATCACTTTTCGCGAAGATGTCAGGTTCAGGTTTTGGACACTTTCGATACGCAGCTAATGAATTTTGTTCGAAAATATTTTCACTGTTTATTCTAGTCTTTTAACATAAGAATTTTAAAAGCCTGTTTGCAGTATAAGTTTACAGTGCGGAGGATCAACGAGGCATCGTTTTTTTAAGTGACAACTTCAAGAGGTTGCGAGGCCGTCAATGGGTTTCATAATGTTACGTTTGGCCCGGGTGGTAAGGCAATAATATCCTGCTCAGTGTTTCGGTAATATTTCTGGTTTCAACCTTTGAAAGCCTTCTCGGCTTTCGGGAGTTTTTCCCCCGTTTGTCGGCCATTTTTTTAAGCGGGCGGGGGAACCCGAAATAAAATTACGTCACGTTGTTTACGAAGTTTGATTGGCCAGTTATCTCTTCTTCTCGTTCCAAATATGGTAGTTTCGAAAATGAATAATCACGAGCATCGGACAAAGCAAACATATGAGAGTTACACGTTTCAACACCTTATGAGTTTCTGTTAAAACCCTATGGTTCATTTACTGAGTATATTAATGCTGTTTTTGCCCCTCACATTGACGGTCTTCGTTCGTATTCAAAACATCTTTAGGAAATTAAAGGTCATAGAAGTCATGTGTATTATGTTTCGAGATAAATGGATTATACGCTTTTTTAAGTTTCCATTTTGCGGTGACTTCAGTTTACATCTCCATAAAATGGTAGAAGAAATATCAAAAAACATCACGAGAGCGGAAAATTTTCAAAGGCATGTTTCTGGAACTCGCTAATGCTGACATCAATATAGCGTGCTTGCTGAATGGGCGAAAACACAGAATTGTGATCACAAGATCATGTACAAATTTAATAATAAAAGCTTAGCAAGATACAGACAAAAGCAAAACCGCCTGAAACCTCGACGTGGGCTACACTTGTATGCTCTATTCAGTCACCAAACCTTGTCAGTAATAGCTCCTATTTTCCTCAAGTCAAGCCTTGAACTTGTGTGCGAAATTCGCAGAGTTCCTATTTTTGTCCGTGTCTTCTTTATCCTCAGTATCCGAAATTTACACCTCCAAATTAAATAGAAGGAAATATTTAAAGGAAAAGCCAGTCTTCTAACATGGCAAAGTTGTCACGTCCCTCGCTCATGGACGTACGTAACATCAGGATTCATCTGCCATTCATCGGCAACTGAGTTGTTCGCTTCACTGACTACCACAGCTTACAATCAAGTCTTCAGCCATAGTGTCGTCAATTGGTGAAATACTTTGCTCATAAATTGTGCTTCTTAATTGCTCATGTACTACATCGATTGATAATTCTCTCTTTTAGTTCACGAAGCGGCCCAAGCGTTCCAAACCTGACGCGCACAGTCATCTATGGTGTGAACCTACAGTGAACGGCGTGTCGGTTTGTATGCAACGTGAGCATTTCTCTGAGTTTCCCAGCGCCAACATCATCTAACTGACTTTAACTCGAACAATAAAAAAATTATAGAGTGACTCCTATGATCGAATCGCTTCGAACAACGCAAATAGCCTTCTTCAGGTTTGCAACGCCTTGTGGGTTTTTCAGGGGGAGCGGAGACGAGGTACAAAAAGTATCCGTGCAAGGGTTCGTGCAAGAGAAAATCCTATGAAACCATTTGTGAGAACATCGTTTCTCGGTACCAGACCCTCGTGTACTCCCTCCCCCGGATGACGGTTTTTCGACACCGACGACCGAAAACCGAATTTATGACTGGGCCGCACAGGCAGCCCAGTAAAAAAGAAGCTAAATCATGGATAATTATGGCATAATTAAACGGAAATCACAATATTAATACTAGTAATCATAATGGCCGTAAAACAGAGCGAAAAGAAATTTAAAAATCACTTTGCAAGTAGTTAAGCTTAATGAGCCTCGAGCAAGAAAAACAACGGAGCGATAACACTTGACCAAGAAAACCTCACTCACCAATGAGCTTGAAATTATATCATGGAGGTTAAAACCTTATAAAATGCCCAGGTTTGAGAGAAAACACTTTTTAAAACGTCTAAAATCCCATGTACGGTCAGAGAATAAACAGAGCATTTGCTTAATATGCGTTACATTTGCAATTAAACAAATCAGAAAATAATATTGTTGAAACAGAATATTAGAAAGTGTCGTTAAAATAATTATGGTCTGAAATCCGGACAAAAAAACACTGGGGAAGCTGTTCTCTCACGTAACCCGAGTTACAATTAAAAATAAAAATCTGAACAGTCAACTGCGTGTTGCAATGCGTTCTCCTTTATAGTAATCTGTTTCACATCAAATGATGCATATAACAAGGCATCAGTATTCACAAGACATGGCGTAAAAAATGCCACTCACTTTAAACCGTTAGATTTGGATTCACTATGTGCCAAACAGTTTAACAGTGACGGTCAAGGAAGTTTGAGTATTGAGTGGCAAGAGTTGAAAATTCGATTTCTTTAATTTTTTTTTCCCTAGGTAGCTTTTAGGTAAATGATTAATCTGATGTATACTGTTTTCTCGCAAAAGCCTTTTATTTTCGAGGAAAGAAAGAATTATCTCCGTTTTCGTTTATGGAGACTCAAAATGGCCTTATTTAAGTATCAATTATAAAGGGTATCTTAACTAAAAACGGAGCTTTCTTAACTAGCGCTTGATGACAGAGATTCGAAAACTGTCTTGTCAAAGCCACTTTTGGAGGCCGTCAAAACCTCTCGAGAAGACGAAGAAGCCCCCTGATCCAGTTTAAAATAAGTGAAAGGCTACGTCAGCTGTTTTTTAAACGGGGATAGCTTGCATGTACTGATTTATAAAAAAATAACGAAGTTCGTGTGGCGTTAGCTCAAGCTAAAATACCAGACATTGAAAACCAAAACAGAAGCTAATCGTGGATAATTGTGGCCTAATTAAACGGTAATCATGATATTTATACTAATAATCATAATAGCCGTAAAACAGAGCTAAAGGGAATTAAGAAACACTTTGCAAGTTGTTAAACTTAATGAGCCTCCAGCAAGAAAAACAACGGAGCGTTACCACTTGACCAAGAAACACTCCCTCACCAATCAGCTTGAAGTTATAGTATTTAAGCGACATGCGGTCAGAACCTTATAAAATGCACTGTTTTTTAGAGAAAACACTTTTTGAAAGGTCTAAAATGTCTTGAATGGTCGGAGATGCGTTACATTTGCAGTTAAACAAATCATAAAATAATATTGTTGAAAGAGAATATCAGAAAGTGTTGTTTAAAACAAGCGTTTTGGGTGTATTACCCTTCTTAAGTTGTTCCTACAACATTTTTTATTTGGTCATACAAAGCTGTAATTGACTCTTTAACGCATCTTTTTAATAAAAAATTTAAAGACAAAAGAAAGAAGGATGCTTGCATGGAATTTTTTTTCTATTTCTGACTCCTATGTTTACCTCGTTTCCATGAAAACGCATGAGTGTTATTTTGCATATTTGACATATTTAATAATTATGGCGTCAAATCTGGACAAAAGAACACTGGGGAAGCTGTACTCTCACGCAGCCCGAATTACAGTTTAAAATAGAAATCTGAACAATCAACTGCGTGTTGCAATGCGTTCTCTTTTATAGTAATCTGTTTTACAAGAAATGACTAGGCATCATTAGTATTCACAAGACAAGGCTTAAAAAATGCCACTCACTACAAAGCGCTAGATTTGGATTAATGTGCCAAACAGTTTAAGAGCGTCGGTCAGGAAAGTTTGAGTATTGAGTGGCAAGAGTTAAAAATTCGATTTCTTTCATTCTTTTTCCATAGGTAGCTTTTAGGTAAATGATTAATGTGGTGTAAACTGTTTTCTTGCAAAAACCTTTTGTTTTCGAGAAAAGAAAGAATATCAGTTTTCGTGGACGGAGACTCAAAATGGCCTTATTTTAGTATAAATTATGAAGTGTATGTTAACTAAAAACGGAGCTTTCTTAACTAGCGCTTTATAACAGAGGTACGAAAACTGTCTTGTCAAAGCGACTTTTGGAGGCCGTCAAAACCTCTGGAGAAGATGAAGAAACGAACACATCGGTAGGAAACACCTTGGCAGTTCAAGACGGCCCAGTCTTCTTCGTTCTTAGCCGAGGTCTTTCTAACAATATACCATTATTGTTACGGCGTAGTTTGTAACGTGAGTCCGGTAAGACAGAGACTAGATCCTTAAGATAGCTAGGCGCAACACCGTGAAGTATCTTAAATGTAACAAGGAGAATCTTAAAATCTACGCGCAAGCGCACTGGTAGCCAGTGGAGTTCTCTTAGCAAAGGAGTAACGTGACAATACTTAGGTGCGCAGTAAACTAATCGAGCACTGGCATTCATAACTCTTTGAAGTTTCTTAATTTGATACTCAGGAGCACCGTACAATAAACCATTACAGTAATCAAGCCTGCTTGTGATGAACGCGTGAACAAGCCCCTCGGTGGACTCACGAGACAAATACTTCTTAATTTACCGGATATTGTACAAATAATAAAACGTGCTAGCACAAGTCTTAGTCACATGAGTCGACATGTCCAGATGAGAATCGAACCAGGTGCCCAAATTGCGCACTGAAAAGACAGGCGATACCTCAGCTTGGCCGATCTTGATCTTGTCAACGGACACCTTTGATAACTGTCGTTCCGTGCCAATGATCAAGAACTCAGTTTTATCGTCATGTAGCATTAACTTATCATCTCT
>NC_133201.1:29408797-29471297 GCF_958299795.1 Porites lutea | reverse complement strand
AGCGTCTGGAAACTTGCTTACTGATAGCTGTAGCTGACAGAGTTTTGTGTCATCTTGTGATGTTTTAAACTATCTTTTTCTACTTGGTGTACAAAATGAAATACAGCTGCTATCAAGATTGTTCTGTAATTCATGGCTGGTTTGTTTATTGCGCTTGTTGTTGACAAATGCACCGCTTGTCAAAGTCATTGGAAATCCGATTTCGGATGGCATCATTTTCAAAAATGAGCTTACTCACTTGCCCTTGCTTGAGGCGTAAGAGGGTTGAAAAGTCTCAAGCGATTCTGAAACACTTGATGACCTTCAGAAGCAGCATCTCGACTGGTAAGCCTGAGCAATTATTGTCTTTCATGTGTTTTTTTTCGGTTTCCTAAGGTCGAGCGTATGGTTTATGCGGCTTAAGTTTATACACGAACAATGATCTAACCTACAATAGTATCAGGTTTAAAAAGCCTTTAGACATTTTTTTGACCGCAAATTCAAAGAAGAGGTTCCGAAGATTATTTAGTTATGATTCTGGCTGTAAACAGAAAGCTCTGAGCGATTTTCTTGCCTCGAGTTCATCTTGAAAAAGAGCCAACACTGGGAAGCCGGCTTAAGACATAAATAAGCTTATGCTTACCTGACTCATGATTTTCAGAGACACTTTACTCTCAATACTTCTCTTCGTGAATGAAAATTATTGTCTCTGTACATGTTTCACCGAATTATATTTATTTTATTGATTGTTAGTAGTCTCTCTCGCAATTTTTATGGCTGCACCGGTTGTTTCCAGTCGAACATAAACATCGCATGCAGGAATACTCAAAACACCGCGCGTAAATATCACTAGCTTTTAAAGATTACACATAACAAAACCATACACAGTTTAATAAAAAAAGGAAAATGAAACCTAAACATAACAATTTATCTATCATGTTGAAGCGTAAATAGTAACTCCATTAATCGCACTGCAAATTTAGTGCCTGTCAAAAGTGAGACCCGCCCGGCTGGCCGAAAAGTGACTTTGGGATTTTTTTTTATCGTTTTCATTAAAAGCCCATAATTATTACTCTGCATATCACATAGGACCAGATTTTTCTAACTGAAAAGTCCCGGCATTATAGAATTCTCTTCATGAAAACGTTTTATAATTCAATGCTATAATTTGTTGTGCAAAGGAAGCGCGTGCTTTGATCGTCTTGGATATTGAATGAGTGCAAATTCTCTTGCAAAATTGTGAAAAACTGCAGAATTATAGGTTTAAATAGGGCAAAAAGGAACAAATTCTGTCCGAGGTCTGTATGATAAAAAAAGGAGCCTCATAGTACTGTTTACCCGAGACGTGATGAGAAAAAGTATGTTTAAAGGCTAGTTTACACGCCACCAGACTCGTCGCCAAGATTTACTGGTAAACTAAACTTGTCGAACACAAAAACTCCGGCCTCATTTTTTATTTTGGCCTCTCTTTAAGAAATAGGAATGCAACGTGTAAATTGGCTGCCACCAAGGACTATCGTGGCGCGTGTGTTTCTTAAAATTATATTTCGGGGTTGTCCAATTATCCATAGTCTCTCAAACGGAGCAATGTTGAAGAGACTGGTGAATGCCACATTATAATGCAACAGCTAATGCAAATACAATACACGAATGGGTAGTTCTATTTGTTTTCCAGGCCTAATGTACTGTGATCAAACGTGATTGCTATTTTTGGGTGTACAAATAAGACTATTTAATAACTCGATGTAAAAGCTGTTTCACTCTTGGACTGTCAAATTATTTTTCTCTAAAATCACTTAGCCTTTGCCTCAAAAGTCAAATGAATGTGCCCTGATCTGTGGATTACAAGTTTATTGTTTGATTTGAATTATGAATTTATTAACGGGAGCTTCGCTTTTAGCCCTGGCTAAATCTATATATTAGTATTTAAACGACATGAAGTGGGAACCTTATGAAATGCACTGATTTTAGAGAAAACACTTTTTAAAAGGTCTAAAATCCCATGTGTGGTCGGAGAATGAACAGAGCTTTCGCTTCAGATGCGTTAATTTTGCAATTAAACAAATCAAAAAATACTATTGTTGAACCAGAATATCAGAAAGTGTTGCGTCGCGTAGAATTCCCGGGCCATTGAGGTCAACAAAAAAATTTCCTGTCCGGGTGGGGGTTAGTATTTTGCTGTTTTTATCCGTGACACTTCTAAATAAAGCATACATGACGTAAAAACAACAAAACGGTCAAGGAGTACTGGAAACAAGTTTGAAAAATAAAAAAGATGGCGGTCGAAACGCGGAGAATTTGTTTTGGCTTTCAAAGACGTTTTCTGGGCATTTTCTTCTCGCTGGCTACTCTTCACGGGTTAAGGTCAAATTCAAAGGAAAACAAAAAACCCAGTTTTTATCACATTCCTTGGTTTAAAACACTGTGGTGGTTTTAAAGGCAGATGAGAGATGGCACTATATCAGGTGGTACCGTTCGCGATTTCTGCAAACTTTGGTTGTAATCTTTCCACGAACGTCGACGCAAGCAGCCTGACGCAAGTGAAAATCCATACATAAATGGCGATTTTTTAGGTGGTTCTTAGCGAGAAAAACCCAGTGAAATCCGATAAGCTGCCATTAATCGAAGGTAAGATCTTGAATTTGATGCTTTTTATATTAATATTCCGGTGGTACCCATTGAGATTTGGTTACGAGTAACTCACAATCAGAGACAAAAAACTCTCAAATTCGCTTCAGTCTTATTATTCCGCCATATTTTAAAGACCAAATCGTGGCTCGAATGCGGCTCTAGCCTGTTAAATTCCCGGATGTGACCGGGCATTCTACGCGAAGTTTAAAACAAGCGTTTTGGGTGTATTACCCTTCTTAAGTTGTAAGGAGACAGTGTGGCCGAGCGGTTAGAGCGCTGGACTTGCAATTGGGAGGCCCCGAGTTCAAGTCCCGCCCTTACCGCTAGCTGGATTTCTTTACGGTAGTCTCGAATTCAAATCTTTGACCATACTTGTAAATAGCTGCAGCCTGTTTGCCTCCGGCCAGTTGAAATTCTTAACCCCGTTATGTTTGATTTCAATTATTTGTTTCAACCATTTGCGCGGCCCCAATAGCATATTAAGTGCCATAAATACTAAGGAGGATAAATAAAGGAATAGAATAATTATTATTGTAATGCGTTCACCTTCCTATTAATTTGTTTCAGAAGAAATGGCACAAAAAATGTCCTTTTCACTAGACTGTGTATACTGCTCCAGTTACATTAAGTATTTGCTGAGATTTGAAATAGTATGTCAAACAGCTTAAACAAAACGTTATTTAATAAGTATTCAGACATCTTACAGGATACACAAATGATTCAGGTTGGAGAATATCCCTGCGTGAAGATCCACAATGTCGTTGGAACTAAGATCCCTGTAAAAAAATTAAAAAGAAATATTCAAGATGTTGCTACAAAACCTATTTTCCTGTAATTGTTTCTAGAAATGGTCGACAAAATAGGTGTTTCGGGTGTATAACCCTTCTTTAGTGTTAGAAAAAGTCGTCACATAACTCGGTAGCTTAACTAGCATAATTCATTTATTACTACGTTAACAGTTTTTCTTACAAAAAAGAGGGGTTATGTACCCCAAATGCATGACTATTTGTGGTAGTTTTGAAATTTTGTTCCTACAACATTTTTTTATTTGGTCATACAAAGCTGTAATTGATTCTTTAACGCATCTTTTTAATAAAAAATTTAAAGACAAAAGAAAGAAGGATGCTTGCAAGGAATTTTTTTTTCTATTTCTGACTCCTATCTTTACCTCGTTTCCATGAAAACGCATGAGTGTTATTTTGCATATCTGACATATTTAATAATTATGGCGTGAAATCTGGACAAAAGAACACTGGGGAAGCTGTACTCTCACGCAGCCCGAATTATAATTTAAAATAGAAATCTGAACAATCAACTGCGTGTTGCAATGCGTTCTCTTTTATAGTAATCTGTTTTACAAGAAATGACTAGGTATTAGTATTCACAAGACATGGCGTAAAAAATGCCACTCACTTCAAGCCGCTAGATTTGGATTAATGTGCCAAACAGTTTAAGAGCGTCGGTCAGGAAAGTTTGAGTATTGAGTGGCAAGAGTTGAAAATTCGATTTCTTTCATTTTTTTTTTCCATAGGTAGCTTTTAGGTAAATGATTAATGTGGTGTAAACTGGTTTCTTGCAAAAACCTTTTATTTTCGAGAAAAGAAAGAATATCAGTTTTCGTGGACGGAGACTCAAAATGGCCTTATTTTAGTATAAATTAGAAAGTGTATGTTAACTAAAAACGGAGCTTTCTTAACTAGCGCTTTATAACAGAGGTACGAAAACTGTCTTGTCAAAGCGACTTTTGGAGGCCGTCAAAACCTCTGGAGAAGATGAAGAAACGAACACATCGGTAGGAAACACCTTGGCAGTTCAAGACGGCCCAGGAATCCCTGCTTCAGGTGCAAGAAATGCTGACTGCAACAGCCATTTTGATGTAGATCTCGCAAACAGCTCGTTTTCACCAGTTGCTGAGATAACTACCCCCAAACGTAACAACGAGCTGTCGAAAATCTGGTCAGAGATTATCTCTCTTCACCGTATTCAGTTTATTGAGGAATAATCCCCCTGATCCAGTTTAAAATAGGTGAAAGGGTCATCAGCTGTTTTTTTAAGCGGGGATATAAATTATAAGGTGTAAAAGCTTGCAGCGTGGATTGCTATGTAATTTAAGTTCGTGTGGCGTTACCGAAGGCTAAAAAACCGGATTTTGAAAAACAAAACAGACGCTAAATCTTGGATAATTATGGCCTAATTAAACGGTAACATGATATTTAAACTAATAATCATAAAAGCCGTAAAACAGAGCGAAAGGAAATTAAAAAACATTTTGCAAGTAGTTAAACTTAATAAGCCTCCAGCAAAAAAAAAAAACACACCGTACACACTCTTCATGTACGCAGATGTCAAATGTCACAATAGATCTTGATTAATTAAGAGCCGTCAAAATAGTGTTTTTGCTGACCAGTATCGCCTGACCCTATCGCAGGCGCAGGTATCGACCCACTGAGTTCGAGTGTTTTTTGAGGGTATCCGCTGACAAGTTGCTACTTTTTAATTATCGCAGGCTCAAGTTCAATTTTTTTTAAAATGCATATGAAATAAGTCGTGTTCATGAGCCACACTTTTAAAATGTTGATTTCGAACTGACCTCGGACGCGAAAATTCAACCGGCTTTTACATTTACTTGCAGGGAAGGCAATCACTTTTTACTTTTCTCACTGTCACGCGTTGATCACGCTCTGCGTCCAATTTTTATGTTCTGATTGGTCAAAATTTGACAGGTGAGTTCATGCGGAAAATCGCTTGTCAAAGTCATTGGAAATCCGATTTCGGATGGCATCATTTTCAAAAATGAGCTTACTCACTTGCCCTTGCTTAAGGCGTAAGAGGGTTGAAAAGTCTCAAGCGATTCTGAAACACTTGATGACCTTCAGAAGCAGCATCTCGACTGGTAAGCCTGAGCAATTATTGTCTTTCATGTGTTTTTTTTTTTTCGGTTTCCTGAAGTCGAGCGTATGGTTTATGCGGCTTAAGTTTATACACGAACAATGATCTAACCTACAATAGTATCAGGTTTAAAAAGCCTTTAGACATTTTTTTGACCGCAAATTCAAAGAAGAGGTTCCGAAGATTATTTAGTTATGATTTTGGCTGTAAACAGAAAGCTCTGAGCGATTTTCTTGCCTCGAGTTCATCTTGAAAAAGAGCCGACACCGGGAAGCCGGCTTAAAACATAAATAAGCTCATGCTTACCTGACTCATGATTTTCAGAGACACTTTACTCTCAATACTTCTCTTCGTGAATGAAAATTATTGTCTCTGTACATGTTTCACCGAATTATATTTATTTAATTGATTGTCAGTAGTCTCTCTCGCAATTTTTATGGCTGCACCGGTTGTTTCCAGTCGAACATAAACATCGCATGCAGGAATACTCAAAACACCGCGCGTAAATATCACTCGCTTTTAAAGATTACACATAACAAAACCATACACAGTTTAATAAATAAAGGAAAATGAAACCTAAACATAACAATTTATCTATCATGTTGAAGCGTAAATAGTAACTCCATTAATCGCACTGCAAATTTAGTGCCTGTCAAAAGTGAGACCCGCCCGGCTGGCCGAAAAGTGATTTGGGGAATTTTTTTATCGTTTTCATTAAAAGCCCATAATTATTACTCTGCATATCACATACGACTAGATTTTTCTAACTGAAAAGTCCCGGCATTATAGAATTCTCTTCATGAAAACGTTTTATAATTCAATGCTATAATTTGTTGTGCAAAGGAAGCGCGTGCTTTGATCGTCTTGGATATTGAATGAGTGCAAATTCTCTTGCAAAATTGTGAAAAACTGCAGAATTATAGGTTTAAATAGGGCAAAAAGGAACAAATTCTGTCCGAGGTCTGTATGATAAAAAAAAGAAGCCACATAGTACTGTTTACCCGAGACGTGATTAGAAAAAGTATGTTTAAAGGCTGGTTTACACGCCACCAGACTCGTCGCCAAGATTTACTGGTAAACTAAACTTGTCGAACACAAAAAATTCCGGCCTCATTTTTTATTTTGGCCTCTCTTTAAGAAATAGGAATGCAACGTGTAAATTGGCTGCCACCAAGGACTATCGTGGCGCGTGTGTTTCTTAAAATTATATTTCGGGGTTGTCCAATTATCCATAGTCTCTCAAACGGAGCAATGTTGGAGAGACTGGTGAATGCCACATTATGATGCAACAGCTAATGCAAATACAATACAGTAGTAAAGGAGGCTCCAGAAGGTACTGACCAATCACAGCGCAGCAAAATTTTTCTCGACCAATCAGAATCAAGCATACAGCCCATGTGACCAAAGTGACGTCAAAGCTCCCAAATATGGGCATAAAAATCACGTGACCCCACCCAAGAGGTGGAGCCGCATACTTGGCATAGTTTTAAAAGACCGCATAGAACCTGGGTACGAAGGGGACGCTCAAAACCAAAGCCCCAGTCCCCTCGCATTCCCCGGAAGTCAATAAAAACACACTCTATTGAGGTCAACATCACTGCATGGGTTTTAATGAACGTACCGCGTAAACCCTAAGTTACATCCGGGACGTGTGTGAGGTCCTAGTGACGTCACGCCCTTTGTTTACATAAAATACACATTGCGAAGAAAGGGTGTTTGCTTCCTGGCTGAAGGAGTCATGAGCAATGGATTAGGCCATGGAATATAATGGTGGAATCCTATCAAGGACCAAGGTTTAGATAAAGGTCGACGTAAATCGAAATGGGTGGCTGAAACGAAAGGAGGGGTGGTTAGAGCCAAGAAGCAAACTGAATCAAAAACACTCGACCATTGGCACGCACGAGGCGGTGTCTTACTGTCCAATGAATAACTAGAAAAACAAAAAAAAAAAGACTTGTTTACAAAGTGGGACGTGTGTGACGCCCTCGTGGTGTCACGCCCGGAAAAGATTGTACACAAAATAATTCGATTAATATCCAGTCTTGGTTAAAATTAAAATGTTGAAAGATCCAAAGCGTTTCTAGGACAAAAAATTAACGTTTTAGTTTGAACAAATGGAGTAAGCTGGACCATCCTTGATGATTGACAATACAAAGTTTATGAGGGATGGGCCAGCTTCGGAAAATCATGACATCTTGTAAGATCCAAAAAGAATCTAAAATAGATTTAAAAAAATAATCATGAACATCCAGCAGGGGTGGCGCCACCATGCAGACCTCCCCCTGCCGGGTGTTCAAAATTCCCATTCCATGCTGTCCATCATGGCACAGCCCCGACAAGGTTCATGGAGTTCAGACACGTGCCGTAAATAAATCCAGCAGCGTTTACACACAAAATACAATCGCCCCGTCAAATTTTGGAGGGACCTGGAATGATGGTCTATCACCTTGGCAATGGCTGAAAAAGGAAAGGGAGATAAATGGCTCGTATGACAAAACGAGAATCTGAAAAAAATAAAAAACATGTTTTAAGGACGGGGTGGGTAGCCCATGCCTTGCAACAACTCACACCAATAACAGGGCACATGTAAGTCACTGACACGACGAAAGTTCAAATAACAACGACAACAGAGTAATTTAATGTGTCTCGGTAATGGAAGGGCGAGTCCCGATCCAGTGTACCACTGCACGATGCTACTGAGGAAACACCATGCAGCGGAAGTACCATGAACCTAGTGGGTACTGAGAATGGTAAGCGAATCTACGAAAAAAATTAATAATAATAATGGGCTAAATTCATGAAGACTATGGATGATTACAGTATTGCACAAAATGATGAACAGTATGAATATGGTATTGTTGGTATACGGCAATGATCCACCCCCATTCGTCTATCGTGGAAATCACATCTGAAACGTTTCATGAAGACTAATTACACATCGAACCGTACTATAATGACATCGCAATTGCACGGGTCTAATCCATCCTCCATAATGTTTTAATGTATAATGAAAGCCTACAAAGAGGTGGAAAGTCGAATCAAGACGGGAATACTGGTACGAAAAAAACCGGCTTGCAAAGGGCGGATCCATTGCGTATGATGACGCAACAAACAATGCGTGGCTGTGAAAAAAATTTAAACTAAAATTAATCCTCCTCTAAAAACCCTAAGGCAGCTAAATCCGGGTCATCCACAGGACCCTGGCGCCGGAGAAACGAATTAATTCTAAACGTCATACGCAACGGCCAATCGTCCCAGTCCCGATGGTTGGGGTCCCCACTCTGCACAAACTCGACAATATCATCTTCAGTGAGGGACCCCTCCCGGTTACCAGCAATCACATCATCTAGGCTTAATCCCTCCATCATTCTCTCGCAATGATTACACACGCCGCCAGGGGTGGGATGCGCGACCCATTGATATATATGACAGACAGGCTGATTCTCCACATGATCCCAAGAATCTAATAAAAAATGAAAATCAACAGGAACAGGCTGGGACCCAGAACCGCGCGGCCCAATTGAGTCGAGCTCGTCGAGGGCAAAGGCACAGGTGGATAGGCCACAACACGTCTCGTAAAAACGCAAACCCCTTGAACACGTCTAGGAATCAAAAAAGGGACATGAGGGAAAAAAGGGACCCACACACCCGAAAAAATCAAAGCCATGACACTTACCAGCCATGCGGCGGCGATGGACCTCATGATCGAGTTTCCGGGCCACAGGGTGGTCCCACGGCAACGTTTTGGCCCAATCCCTCAGTTCCTCGTGGGTGCAGCGTCTGAAGAAGGCGCGCAGACAGTCACTTCTTAAAGGCGTATGCCACATCAACTTCAGGGCTTCGAATAACATGGCGATTGGCATAGAATACAACACCAACGATTGCAGAGAGCTCACCATCTTGAACAGTACAACTGAACAAACTGGAATGAACCCACACAGGGCGCGCAACGTGCTTTAGAGACTCCATGAGCGAATCAGAGTAGTGGAGCGCCATCACGTGGGGTGTCTAGGAACGAGAGGAGACTCTAGGGGGTACCCCCCATGGGTACACCTTATCCTCCCTGGACCAGAGGGTCTAGCGCGAGTGCGTGATTGGTAGAGACCGGAGGATAAACAAGGGAACACCACGGTGAGAGGTCAATCGCCAAGTTGTTCACTGTGTCAGAATGGACTGCCGAGGGTTGGTCGATCCCCACAACAAACCGTTTGGCCGCGTGCTCCCGTTGGAAGTCCAAATTAAGATCATGTTTTGGGTCGAGTGTTTCTACACCATGGACAAGCGGAAGAAAGTGGTGCAGGAGTTCAAGGGTCTACCCAAATGCGACTTGACGGGGTTTCCTCAACATCTGGGCGAAGGTCGTTGGTGGAATCAAGTGGTGGTGCGTTTACATGCCCCCCGAAAAAATGGCTGCCACCATTGCCACCGTCTCATGGATCACCGGCTCTCGGTGAGTAAAAAATGTGTTTTGAATCTTCTTCTCATGACCTTGACGTTGAGAATTTTTATGTCTGGGTTTCAGATTGGCATGATGACGGAGATGGCGCGTCCATCCCCCAATCTCGACCGCTTGATGAACGAGGGCATTGCCTTTGTGATTGACACCATTCGTCACCAGCTCACCCACTGTCCCACTGGACAACGCCCCGTCATGATAGGGAGAAGGAAGCCCTCCTACGATACAGTAGACAAAGTGATGAAGAGACTAGATTTAATCATGAATGTCACGGCAGCCATGAATTTTATTGTCATCGATATCCATTAAAAACAAATGATGTGGTTTAGAACTGTGTTTTTTTATTGGTGTTTGAATAAACGTTCCAGGGTGGGATAGATCGCTGGGTCTTCTTCCCGCGTGCCTACAATGGCGGTCTTGTCCTGGAGGGTGGGGAGGGCAATATAGTCCTCGGTCATGCCTTCACATGGTTGATATTGACCTTGGGCGGGATTCCACCATAACCAGTCTTCCCGATCCACATCAAAGACATAGAGGGGTTTGCCTAAAAGCTGGGCCATGACCACACTCCAGCCTGTGCCGCCCAAGAGATGCTTGTGCAACTCGTCAAAATAACCCACGGCAAAGACTAAGGACGCGGGCCGGATCACATAATAATTGCGTTGAATATACTGGAGGCTGATGGGATGATGCACTTGTCGACCCAATTGAAACGTGGCCTGGGTCACGGTAGGGGTAGCGGCGTCCAACTTCGATTGCGTCAAAGGCGTGAGGGACTTGGCTCGAGCGTGACAGGGTGGGATGACGACCACACACGCGTGCCCATACAGCTGACATAATCGTTCCACGTGCGTGTCCACGCCTTTCGCACCGCCCGTGTAAATCGTCAACGGCATGGTCTATCGAAAAAATTAACAGTGATTAGGGTGATATAAGGGTGTCCAAGCCCATAAGGTATGTGGTTCATCGTCCGCGTACAACAAAGGGGTTTGCCATTCCCGACACGTGACCGATTGTTCGAAAATACGTCGGGCGTGGCGACAGTTGGAGCAAGTATCGGGAATCCAATCCAGGCCTTGTCCTCGAGCAAAGGCCTTGTCTTTGTCGTCCTTACAAGGGTTGCATAAGATCACATCCAACAGACGATCGCATCGTTTTTGCCACAAGACGCGTTGGGCATTAACTTGGTACAGGGTGGGTAAGACATGGGTTTGACGACGTAACCACCCACTCATTTGACAAACTCGGACATGCGCGCAATGATCATGCCAGACCCCACTTTCACGGGCTCCATCAGTATGGTCCATGCACCAATTACGCCCCTGATCGTTCGTGGCCATCACATTGGCGGTGGCAATAGGAAGATTGGCCAAGTCCGGACACCCCTGTCCTTCCAAGACCACGAGGGGAGTCGACCTCTCTTGGCACAGTCGATACAGACCATTGAGGGTGAACACCCCGACTCGATTCCGTTGGGGGGTAAGGTACCGTTGACACCAACGGGTGAGATCATCCTGGATCTGCCGATAGGGATGAAACTCATGGCGGTTGTACGCCGTGGACGGTTCAAACGGCAACCCATGCACTGTCCGGGTCTGACGATCGACACGCCTCTTAGCCTTCTCGGATAATTGATCGTAGGACACACCATGGGGTAACAGGTATTTGAACAACACATGATGATGCCCTGTCCAGTCACACAAAGCCAGTTCTCGAATAATATACTCGTCTCGGGAAAGGGCAAACCCCTGACTGTACGCCAAAAGACCCACTTGGTTCAACGCCATGCTCGCTTACCGTCAAGACGAGAGGATCGCGATGACTGAAAACACTCGTCGAACCACCCCGGATTTTATAACAGAAAGCGTGGGCTCTGATTGGTGAACCCTCCGATCACACCACTCTCACGAGATCTCAAGTAGAGTCAGGATTGGTGGACACCAGATCGTATGAGGATCACGAGATGCCGGGACATGGGCTATAAAAGGCAGGCCAGACGTGCACCCCAATCATTCCGCTCAGACATGGAACGTCAAGCCACTCAACCTGCTGCAGTGCCCTCAGGACGCAAACGACGCCGAGTGAGTAGTAGTAAGAAACCCAAAGGGGAAAAAGAAGACATGAAAGCCACCCGTGAACTCGAGATGGCCTTGAACGGTTTGCCCCGAGCTGAAGCGGAAGAAACCCCAGCCAGCCAAATCATCACTTCCAATGGAGTCGTGATGCAGATAGCCCGAGCTGACCCACCACCCACCCCTTCCCCTATCGTCTCACCCGTTTCCTCCGTGAACGACTTGATGGAGGGCACCTTGAAAGAGTATGAGGAAGAGTGTCTAGAGGAAGGGACCCAGGAAGACCAGGACCTCGACCAGATGGAGACCCAGTTGAACGAGCTCTTGTATGAAACGTGCCCCTTTCATCCTCATCGAATCCTCCAATGCGTTAACCCCGAGACCCAATTTGGCCAATTGAGGTTCAAGTGCCCCCTAGCAGGTTGTCCCGTGTATTTGTTTGAAGATAGTCGGGAAGTGATGATGGAGAAATTGAAAGAAGACACGCACCCTCAAGTCCGGGCCCGATTGCAACGAGGGGAGCTCAAGTGCAAATGTGGGTTGGTCCCTAGGATGAAATTGAGCCGAACCAGCAAGAATTACCAGAAAGTGTTTTTCAGTTGTGGCAGTTTTCTCCCAGGCCAAGACCCCTGTGGCTACTTTCAATGGCTCCATGGTCCGCTGTGGTGCCCCCGAGAGACAGCGCAACCCACCCTGAGACGATGGGTGAAAGACACACCCCCTGAGGTCCATGAGAAGGCGTCCGTCAGACCATGGGGCATGCTTGCCGTTCCCCTGCTGAAAAACTCAGAGAGGGACTTTGTGGAGAGGCAATGGCCGTGGGCCAATCAGTTTGGGGAAGCCATCCAAGCCAAGGAGAGGGAGCGGGAGAGGACGCGCCATTTGCATAAGAACTTTGGTAGCTCGTGTTTGTTTTGAAAAAAATCATGTAGGTGTGTGAAAAAAAGTATTAAAGACCGAGATTGGCTATCGTAAGGTGTCAGTGTCTTGATGTCGTGGCCACGCGCTTACGAAGATCCCCAGCAACCCGGGGCCTTGGGCGGGGTCCGACCCTTTGCCCAAGCCCATAAATTGAAAACCCCGCAAGCCCAAAAGATTCTCCAATCGGTGTTGAGTTATACCCTCCACAAACCCCGACGGACACGGTTTCCCACCGCACCCACGTTGGTCTTTGACCGAGACGAACAATGGCAAATGGATTTGGTCGACATGCAAAAACTCCGTCGATGGAATCAGGGCAACAACTATTTGTTGACCGTGATCGACGTCCTGTCCAAGTATGCCTGGGCCGTTCCCATCAAATCCAAAAGCAGCACGGAAATGCTCCGAGGGTTGGACAAGATTCGTCGACAAGCCTCGCCGCGACGACCACTCCGCGTGCAGACGGATCAAGGCAAAGAATTTTTAAATAAAAAAGTGCAAGCCTGGTTCAAGCAACAGGGGTGGCATCATTTTTACACGTTTGGGGATAGCAAGGCCTCCGTGGTGGAACGATGGCATCGCACGTTGAAACAACGCATGTACCGGTATTTCACCGCTCACAATACGTTACGGTACGTGGACGTCTTACAACCCTTGATTCATACCTACAATCACACCCAACATCGCAGTATTGGGCTGGCCCCGCATCAAGTCACCCCCCAAACGGTCCCGGAGGTATGGGACCGACTCTACGGCGCGCGATTGGAGCAAACGCCCCCACCGCCTAAATGTCGTGTCGGGGATCGGGTGCGTCTCAACAAGAAACATCGTCCCTTCAAAAAAGGGTATTTGCCCGGGTGGACGGAAGAAGTGTTTGTGGTCACGCACGTTCGTCGTCATCCGATCGTCACGTATCGACTCAGTGAATGGGACGGCACGCCTATAAAAGGCACGTTTTACGAACCCGATGTTCAAAAAGTACAAGTGTCGGACGACTCGTTATTTCGGGTCGAAAAAGTCTTGAAACGTCAAGGACGCCGGGTGTTGGTCCGGTGGAAAGGGTGGCCGGCCAAGTACGATAGTTGGATTCCCGCGCAGCATGGTCCGCGTCAAAATCACCCCTCGAAAAAGAAAAAAGCGGGTACGGTTTCTCGATGAAGTGCAGGCGGATTCCAGTCGACCACGCGCCAGTTACACCCCCTCGCCCACCAGTGACGCCGACGTACTGAAATTCATTCAGAAGAAAGCGGCCGAACAACGGCGAACCCAACCGTGGTGGGAAAAATTGGCCAGTCCGACCAAACAGCAATGGGCGTACGCCAATGCCTACCATCGAGCCGAAGCGTATGCCAAGAAACGAGGGGCCTTGCGGTCCCCCTCCAAGAAAAAACAACAACGCCGACGCGCGGGTCATCATCCCCCGATGCGTAAGAAGAAACCCCCTAAACCCAAGACGTGCATGACCCTGATGGAATTGGCCAGGGCCTTTCCCAACATTGCTCAGCAAGTGTGTTTTCATCCCAAACAATCGACCTTCAATTCCGTGGTAGGACGCGTCCCTCGCAGCAAACAGAAAGTGGCTCAATGGCTATAAAAGGACCCTGCCCCTGTTCAGAGGGGACCACTCCTCCTCATCATGAGTGAGATTAAACGCCTGACGCTGGTCAGCGATCCCACCGACGAGTTTCCCAACAATGCCAATAACAGTTTCAAAGTGCGTTTGCCTGAACGGCTGGTGTTACCGGGCGCGGGGTGGCATGCCTCCTTGATGTCCCTGACCGTCCCGGATCAAGGCCAGAGCAATGCCATCATCGCCGCGGATCCTCATACCAAAGTGGTTCGATTCAAGTACCCACAAATCATCCGTAAATGGACAGACACAGGCAACCCATCCACCTCAGGGTATCTACGGGTAGAGGCCCCTTTACTCGCTGGCCAAATCGAATTGGAAGATATCATGAACCTGAATCAACTCGTAGCCACCGGGACGGATTTTTGGAAACGCGTGAGTCAAGAAGTGCATAACTATGTCCAGAAAAAACTGGTGGAACAACAAAATAATCTGTTGATCGTTGATCGCGATTCCAAACCGATCGTGAGCATCAAAAAATACGCGATACCCCGACTGACGTGGAAAGAGGATGCCCTAGTGATTCATGGGGTACCCCAAAAAGATTTGACGGACCAACGCCAAGCCAACGTGGTGGAATTTTACATCAACTTGGACATTGCCCTGAAGTTTGGCTTGTTAACCAGAAAGACAGGCAAAACAGCCAATGTCACAGGTTCCTTTGACATTGGGCCCAATTTACAATTCACAGCACCGACAGACACCTATAATGAGACCACTAGTCCAGTGGGCAGTCAGCAACGGAAGTTTTACAATTGGGAAGGCGAGCAGTACATGGGGGTGATGCAGACCAGCCGAGCCTTTACGATCGTGACCATGGATCAAGTGGTATGGATGAGATTGTACATGGGCTTCGAATGGCAGATCAACAACCTGAATGCCTCCTTTGAAAAGATTGTGGGGACCCGTAAACGCACCGTCATGGTCTATTCCGATCTGGTGGAATCCACGGTGGTGGGCAGTGGCAAGTTTCCCTTGTTGCGGGAAGTGCAATTGTTGAGAACCGGCGATGGGGAAAGCACCGCGGAACCCCTGCACCATCAATGGATCAAAGTGCGAGGACAACAATTGGATATTTTAGAAGTGGAAATTGCCAGTACCAGTGGACCCCTGGCCATCTTACCCCCGGGCAAAACCTTGGTGACCATCGGTCTCAAACAGCTATAAAAAGCCACTCGCGCCACGCGAGGGACCCAAAAGCACCTCGACGTGACACCGACCCAATGCGAGGAGGCAGTTTAACGCGGTACCACACGCCCGTGCTCACCCCGCAAGACGGGAAAGGGTTAGCCGAAGACTTGATCAAACTGGCGGGACCCATGGTCCTACAGCAAGCGCAAGCGGGACTACGAGATATTCAACGAGGCAAGAGTGCTGTGGCCACATGGGCGGATCGACGTGGGCAACTCACCCGCGGCTTAAAACGGAAAGCCCCTGCCATGGCCTGGGCGGGCGGCAAACACCAAGCCAAAAAAACCTATAAAAGAGCGACTCAACGTGTACGGGACATCTTTGGACGTTAAACATGGTACGCGTGGGTGGTTTTCTCAAAACGCAAAATCGCATTCGACGGCAACGCGCCCGTGGACGGTTCATCTCGCCGTACCAAGTCGGGGGCACGATCTTTGGCAAGTCCACCACGGCGCGCTATCCCTTGATGCACACGTCCTCTCGCCTGACGGACCCCCTCTACATGGAGAAGAGAATGGTTCGATATGCGCGCCAGATGAAAGGGGGGGATCTCAGAAAGGTGTTATGGGCCAACCAAGCCAAAGCCAGGAGGCAACGGATGAAAGGGGGCAACGTCTTCCGCCAGTTAAAAAAACGCATCCAAATTGATTTTCCTCATCGCCCTTTTCCCTCCGCCCATCCCATTCATGATTGGTACAGACTGCGAAAAGGTATAAAAAGAGGACGTCGTTGAACCCAGGGACAGACCGCATCATGTCGCTCCAACTGTTTGACGTGCCCGATGTGGATTATCGGTACGAAGCCTCTCGGGAGGTGGAGTTTCAACCCGCCTTGACGGGCATCCAACCCATCACGTTCTCCATCCCGGGCTCTGACGATTATTACGACACCAATTCTCTCCGATTCAAAGTCAAAGTCCGTCTGACCAATCCAGCCGCGGGGTATACTGGCTTGGATGAGGGGCTGCTCATCTCGGATGGCAACGAAACGAGACATGTGTACTGCGTCAACAATTTTGGACACACCATCTTTCGAGATGTCACCCTGAGCATGAATGGGGTCCTCATGACGGAACAGAGCAACACCTACCATTACAGAGCCTACCTAGAAACCCTCTTGAACTTCAACCGAGAAGAAGGCGCCACCAAGTTAGCCCCTCAAGGATGGGTCAATCAGCTGAATGTGGTGAATGTCATGGGAGCCACTGCCGCCAATTCCGATGTCCCTACAGACGCCAATTGGAGTGGGAATGCAGAATTGCGTACCTTGACCAGCCGATTACTGACTGAACATTGGCACACCTTCATCATCCGCCCTCATTTGGCACCCCTCAAGACAGGCAAATTATTGGTCCCCAATATCCAGATGGATATAGAACTCTTCCTCAACCCCAACACTGTCTATTTGATAGGTACCCCCAACAAAGGCACTTTAGTCGCCAAGAAATTTCCAGCCATTCACCCAGAAGACATCAAAGTCACTTTGTTGATGAGAAAAGTGACCTTGAATGCCAGTGTCTATGTGAGACTGCAGAAAGAAAGACAGCTGGGCAAACAGATTGCCCGCTACCCCGTGGTGCGGAGCGAAATCCGTACCTTTTCCTTTGATGGACGCACCACCCAGTGGGAACAAGACAATGTGTTTGTGGGTCGATTTCCTGACCGAGTGATGGTCGGGTTATTGCATTCAGATGCCTTCAATGGAAACCTACAACGCTACCCCTTTGCCTTTGAAAAGTTTGGGGTCACCCAAATACGTCAGACTTTGAATGGAGAAGAATACCCTTACAGAACCCTGCAACTGACTGGAGATCAAGCCTATGAAGATCTATTGGGGTACGATCGATTTCTACAAGCCATGGGTGCCTACAATGAAGACAAGATTCCCCTCCTGCTGCCTGGAGATTGGGGCCAAGGCAAGAACTGCACATTGTTCCTGTTCAACAATGTGCCTAGTGGAAAAGCCGATGATCCTCAGTATCGCAACCCCCGTCAATCGGGCAATACGCGACTGGTCATTGATTTTGCTGCTGCAGTGGGACACAACGTCACTGTGTTGGTCTGGAGCGAGTATGAAAACATGTATGAGATCAATCACATGGGAGGTATAAAATACAACATCAACGGCTGAAGTGGACTCAGAAGACAGAAGACACCGGGCATGGAGTTTGTGGCGCTCAGTGATAGGGTGCTGCGCACGTTGGCCCTCGAAGATCCCACCTTGCGACGCGTGTTTCACGGGGTGTACCCCGCCGACCAATTACCCCGTTCACCCCCCAAGAGTATCCGTCAAGCATACATTGTCAACACGGATCCAGCGGGAGAACCGGGACAACATTGGTTGGGGTTGTGGACGGAACAGAACAAGTGCGAAATCTTTGACAGTTATGGGCTGCCCCTGCACGTGTACACCCACCCCGACCTGCACCAATGGTGGAGTCAATGTCCCCCGAAAACGACGCCGTCGACGTGGTCTGCAACGCGGAGGTAGGCTACCGTTGTTGGCAATGGCTCTCTCGCCTTTGTGGCTCCGAAAATACAAACCCAGGGTCCGTGTTCGTCGACCGGACTAGACCCCCCCGTAAAGCCATCACGTTGACGTTAGAATGGACGGAGGAGATGGAGGCCGCGTTGTGTCAACGCTGTCGACGTCATATGCAACGGCATTATCATGGGGAACTATGTCGTTCATGTGGGGCCCAATTTACCATAAATAGAGCGGGGTCGTGGCAATTTCTGAACCTTCAGCATGGCGTGGCGCATGGAACGTCAAGCCCCGTTCTTGAAAAGTGTCTTACAAGAAGCCAATCAACATAGACGACAAGAATTGTTACGGATGGCCAATGCGGATCAGATCAATGCCATCAGTGAATTGGTGATGAACACGCTCCGTGGCACCGTGCCCCGTTCTCGACAGACTATCACGTTGCTCAAACCGCATGCCCAGAGTTTACGCGCGATGGCCAAACCCGCGCATTCAGTGAAACGACGGCGCGCCATCATGATGGCTCAAACCGGCGGCGCTCTCTGGCCGGAACTCTACCGATGTTATAAACGTTGCATGCGCTAAAGGAGACACGTCAGTTGCATGATGGAACCCGAGATGGTGAGCACCACGGTGGACAACGCCCCGGCTTTTTTACAATTAAAAGAAAAGTACAAACAAGAATTGGTGGAAGATACTCGCTTGAGTAAAGCCGCGGATTTGGCGGCCAGACAACCTGTGCTCCTGACCAGTGAGGTCCCGGATGCCTGGAAACGGCCTCAACTCAAAGCCGTGAGCCGTCAGTTACGCCATTGGACCAAAAAAGTGCGCCAACCCTTTGGAGCGCCGGCGGGAGGTGTGCGCGCTGCAGGGGCTACAACGCCCGGTGAGGATGATGATTTTGAGGCGGGGCCGATGCAAGCGTGGTTCACGCAATTGGTCAAAGCCACCCAGGGTATAAAACAAGGCTCCACGCCGACAGGGCCCAGAAAACCACCTGTCCCGCCTAAACCGAACATCACCCCTAGTGCTAAAAAGAAACTCAAGTTCACACCTCAAGTGAGTAGTGCTGAGTTGGCCCACGAGTTGCCTTTTTCAGACAGGCCCGGTACAGCACCCTGGGATACCCCTAGTGAACGAGTGGATTCCATCAAGAAAGCGGTGGCGCGTGATATTCGCAAACGCACGACAGATTCTGCCAAAAAGAAAGCCGCCAGTATCGCCAAAAAGAAAGCCGCTGGGTTAGCCAAGAAAGCCTTGGATTGGAAATCGTGGAAAACCCCGTGATGGGTCGGAGACGTCGTGGGACAGCTACTTCCCGTGCCCGATCGAGGCGACGCCCACGACGATCGCAACGTGGGGGCAAATTATTTGATGTGCAAAACCTCCTCAACAAGACGGGGATTGAATTTCATTGGCCCGGTTATCAGTATATGGGCCCTGGCACTCATTTGAAAAAACGGTTGGCCCGTGGGGATCCCGGCATCAACCGGTTAGACAGGATTGCGAAAGTACATGACATGGATTATGATAAAGCCAAGACCTTGAAAGATAAATGGGTGGCGGATCGCAAGATGATTGCCAAGATTGATCAACTCCCTGGTAGTAAAACCCTGACGGAGCGTATTGTGAGACGCATTATGAAAACCAAACTGAGATTGGGCATGTAATTTAATAGAACACAGTCATTACACAATGGAAATGATTTAAACACATGGTTTAATAAAACTCACATTTGTTCTTACAAGTATTGTTGCAACTGTTGTAAGGCATCGGAACGGGATGATTGCACAGGGTCCTCGTCAAACTCGGAGTCGGACCAGTCTAGCGGACACCACAGGAGGGGAAAGGGACGTTCCAAATGTTCGGCCAAGCGTTGGTTTTGTGTGTACTCCATCCGCTTCCGATATTTTTCTTTCTGTAACGCTCTCCACCCCTCTTCCCCCAAGGCTCGTTGTTTTTCGGCCCGGAGTTGTCGCCGCCGCTCGTTCAATCGGTGTTTGTAGGCCTCGTACGTCCCCTCCTCTTTCATTTTGGCCATCCAGTTCTTTTGGGCTTGCGCGTTTCTCTTTTTTACCTCAGTGCGCTTCTCCTCCGACATGGCATAGTAGCGTTTCATCCCATACTCGACCTTTTTTTTTTTGAAGGCCTCATACTCCCCTTTGGCTTTCAAGTTTGCCATGTGCTGGTGGTAGCGTCGACGATGGAGGGCCTTTACTTTCTCGATCCCGTTCACGGACGCATACTGACGTTTCCTATACAGTTTTTGGTTCCGTTTGTTGACCTCGGGGTCCCGCTTTTTTCGGTGCGATGCTGGCGTATCCATACTTTAATTCTAGCCAACGGGAAGAACACACGTCCGCTAACACTCGCAACTTTCGGAAGGGGCTCTCGGTTCTCTGTCGAGCCTGGGCACGTCGGTCCCGTTGCTGTTGTACAATCTGCTCGCGGTGTTTGTGGTAGTAATCTCGATTCAATAGACGCACATAGGCCGCGTTTTTGGTGCGATACCGCAGACAGGCCAGTCGGTTGAGTTCTCGGGCTCGTGCTTCCTGTTCGAGGGTCGGTGCTGGTTTAGCCGGTTTAGGCGGTTTCACTTTTTTCTGAGCCGCTCGCTTTTCTCGTTTCTGCTGCAACAATCTTTCCTTATTCCTGACGTACCACTCGTGTTTCAACTGTTTCGCCTTCTCGGGATTTTTGTTGGGCATTCTCAAACGCAACTGACGTCTGTTCTGATGGACAGACTTTATCTAAGGTTCCATCGGCCAATCACCAATCTCGGTCCAGGCCTAGAGGCGATGGAAGGAGTCTGTACCCATGGGGGGGACCCCCCTCAATCTTCTTCTGGTCGATCAAACCCCCTCACCTGACTCTCACCTGAGCTGGGTCCACCAATCCCAGCGCAGGCGAGATCACGTGAGACGGTCTATAAAAGTCTACGTCCAGCGCGGGAAAATTCAAATTGTTGCCGCTGTTATGGCGGAGGCATATCCATTCAGTGATGATGACGAAGGGGATGCTCTATTGGACCGCGCCTATGATCGGTGGGAACAGTTGGGAGGGGCTGTCGCCCGTGGCCCTCTTTTTCAATTCAGTTTGCAACCTATCGGTCGACGACGCCGCTGGCGTGATGTAGTGGAGCGGGCGCAATTCAATGCGCAATTACGACAATTGCGGGATCCTGTGCCTGGGGATAATATTGGGTTGGCGTTGACCGAAGCACTCCATCAAGCCATTGAAACAGAACTGGGCCGTGAGCAGCGACCTGCCCATCATTTTGTGAATTTTGCCATTACAGCGCATGGGTTCACGCATGCTTACCAAACCGCTAATTTTACCGTGGGGGAATTTTTACAACGCACCGCCCGTTTGGATGAGATGTTGGCCACGTTAGCAGGCAAGTTGAATAGCAATGAAGCCTTCAACCCCGATCACGGGTTCCAAGTGGATGTGGTGTTTGTGTCTATGCCCGGCCCAGGAACAGGCCATCGTAAACAACGCAATGCCGGACGTCTATGCCTGGATCGAGAGAACAAGAAAAAGAAATGCATTATTACCATTCGAAACAGAGATGCCCTATGCTGTGCTCGCGCGATTGTCACCATGCGAGCCCACTGCCATAAAGATCAAGGCGTGGATGGGTTTCGCGACTGGGAGAATCTCAAACGGGGGCTTCCTGTGCAGCAACGTCAAGCCCAGGCCCTCCATCAACAAGCGGGGGTGGCTGAGGGTCCCTGTGGTTTACCCGAGCTGCGTCAATTTCAGCAAGCCTTGGGGTCTCAGTATCAACTCTTGGTGATGACCCGGATGAAACCGTTTTTTCTCATCTTTAAAGGCCCTGACGCGCCTCATCCAATTCGTTTACTCAAATCCAACGATCATTTTGATGGTTGTACGTCTTTTCCTGCGTTTGTGAACCGCTCGTACTATTGCCTGGACTGTGAACGAGGGTTCAACACCAACGATCGGGCCCATCACAGTTGTCAAGGGAAACGCTGCAAAGCGTGTGGTCGATTTGATTGTCCCGATTATGTGCGTAGCACCCGCCCTACGGACTATTGCCCCTTCTGTCATCGCAAGTTTTACGGTGAGCAATGTAAGCGTCATCATGTGGTCAGCAAGCAATGTCAATCCATCAAAACCTGTCTCAAGTGTCAGTCCCAGTATACGGTCGTCCCTAACCAACGTCACCAGTGTGGGTACGCCAAATGTCCTGTGTGTCACGAATGGGTGTCTATCCAATACCACAAGTGCTACATTCAACCCGTGGTTGAGAATGAGGAAGAGACTGAACCCACAGAGGAGGGGGGAGGTAGCATGGTGGCGCCACCCCCTCCCCTGTTTGTTTACGCCGATTTTGAAGCCATGCAGAATGCAGAAGGTGTGTTTGTGGCCAATTTGTTATGTTATTCGTCCAGTGAAGAAACGACCATTCATGTGTTGGATGGAGAGGACTGTGCCCTCCTATTTTTGCGCGATTTGGATGATTTCACGGACATTCCAGACAGTGAGAGTGAACGGGAGATTCTTGTGGTGTTTCACAACTTGAAAGGGTTTGACGGCATGTTTATTCTGCATGAACTGTACCAGCAACAACGCGAAGTGGTGGATCAATTGACGGTGGGTGCTAAAGTGTTGTCCTTCAGGAGTGGACCCCTCAAATTCATTGACTCGTTGTGTTTCCTGCCTATGCCGCTGGCTTCCTTTCCCAGCACCTTCAATTTGACTGAATTAAAGAAGGGTTTTTTTCCGCATTTGTTTAATACCCCGGATCATCAACAGTACGTGGGCCGCATCCCCGATTTGGAATTTTACGATCCTGAGGGCATGATGGCCAAAAAGAAAGACGAACTGACGCGTTGGCATGCGAAGCAAGTCCGTCGTAACGTGCGTTTTGATTTCCAGCAAGAGATGATCGAGTACTGCAAATCAGATGTGGCGCTGTTGAAAGCGGGATGTGAAGTCTTTCAGCAAGAATTTGAACAGCAGGCTGGTTTCAATCCCATGGCCAAATGTATCACCATCGCCAGTGCCTGCAATCTCTATTGGCGCAAGCACCATTTGACCCCCGACACTATCGCTGTCGAACCGCTCCAGGGGTGGCGAGGGGCTCAAGTCAATCAATCGCTCAAGGCCCTGCAATGGCTGTACTACCAAGAACATCAAATTCCTAAGGAGGGGGCTAGTGCCGATCGCATTCGTCATGTCCGGAATGGGGGTGAGCAGTTTGTCCGGACCCTCGTGAACAGTTATTTTGTTGATGGCTACGATCCTCTGACCCGCACTGTCTACGAGTTCCATGGGTGTCTCTACCATGGCTGTCCTATTTGTTATCCCAGCAGAGACGCCAAACATTATGTCACACCAGATCGAAGCGTCGAGGAACTCTATCAAGCCACGCTCTCCAAACGCATGGCCCTCCTCCGAGCGGGTTACACCGTCATCGAAATGTGGGAGTGTGAGTGGGACCGACTGGTCGACCATGAGCCTGCCGTGTCTCAGTTTCTGGCTTCTTTTGATCTGGTCGCACCCTTGAAACCCCGTGACGCCTTTTTTGGAGGTCGCACTGGTGCAGTGGCGTTGCATGCCGTGGCTGGGGAGAATGAAGAGATACGTTATGTGGATGTGACCTCCTTGTACCCATGGGTGAATAAGAACTGTCCCTATCCTATCGGTCATCCCAAGATCATCACCCAACCCGCTGATCAGTCCTTGGCATCCTATTTTGGTGTGGCTACGGTGGACATTCTGCCCCCGGTTGGTCTATTCCACCCGGTCTTGCGTGTACGCTGTGGCCAAAAACTCACGTTTCCTCTCTGCCGTGCCTGTGTCCAGACAGAGCAAGCCCAACCCATGTTGACCCGAACCCAGTATTGCCCTCATTCAGACGCCGATCGTACACTACGTGGGACCTGGTGCACGCCTGAGCTGGTCAAAGCGGTGGAAAAGGGGTACACCCTGATCAAGATCCATGAAGTCTGGCATTTTCCCCCTGAGCAACGCCAAACGGGTCTTTTCGCTGAGTACGTGAACACATGGCTCAAACTCAAACAAGAATCCGCGGGGTGGCCCGGTTGGTGCCAGACCCTCGAACAAAAACGCGAATACATTCATCGCTACCAGGAACGGGAGGGGATCCGACTGGACATTGCCAGCATTGCCAAAAACCCTGGTCGCAAGGCCACCGCCAAACTCATGTTGAATAGTTTCTGGGGCAAGTTTGGCGAGCGGATCAACAAACCCACCACCGTCACCGTTCAAAACCCCGCCCATTTGTTCAGCCTCGTTTCTGATGCGGCTCTTGATCTCAGTACCCTCCGCCTCTGTACCGACGATATTTTGGAAGCCGTCTACACCAGTGTCCAAGACAATGCCGTCAAAGGCACCAAGACCAACATCTTTGTGGCGGCGTTTACCACGTGTCATGCCCGATTGAAACTCTACGAGTCCCTGGACACTCTCCAGCAGCAAGTGCTTTATTATGATACCGACAGTGTCGTGTACAAGTGGCGTCCCGGTCAACCCAGCATTACCACTGGGGATTTTCTAGGGGACATGACGGATGAATTGGACGGGGATGTCATCACCGAGTTTGTTTCGGGGGGCGCCAAGAATTATGGGTACACGACCCGTGGAGGTAAAGTGGTGTGCAAGGTCCGCGGTTTCACGTTGAACGTCCGGGGGTCAGCCATTCTCAATTTTCATACCATGAAAGAGAACATTCTCTCGGAATTAAACTCGCCTCAGGACACTCGCCGAAATTTGAACATTGTCAACCCCTATCATTTCACACGGGATTTGGAAAAGAAACACATTCAAGTGGTTCCGCGCGTGAAGCAGTATGGATTGGTGTTTGATAAGCGTGTCATTGATGTGTCTACCCGATCCAGCTATCCCTATGGCTATGAGAGGATTGGGGACGAATTGGATCTTCTGTTAGATTTGTAAACCAATGGGCGTGACGTCATTAGGACCTCACACACGTCCCGGATGTCATTTAGGGCACTGTCGAGATTTGTATTAAACAATGATGTGGACCTCTATACAGTGTGTGTGTTTTTTATGGACTTCCGGGGAATGCGAGGGGACTGGGGCTTTGGTTTTGAGCGTCCCCTTCGTACCCAGGTTCTACGCGGTCTTTTAAAACTATGCCAAGTATGCGGATCCACCTCCTGTGGGGGGTCACGTGATTTTTATGCCCATATTTGGGAGCTTTGACGTCACTTTGGTCACATGGGCTGTATGCTTGATTCTGATTGGTCGAGAAAAATTTTGCTGCGCTGTGATTGGTCAGTACCTTCTGGAGCCTCCTTTACTACTCAATACACGAATGGGTAGTTCTATTTGTTTTCCAGGACTAATCTACTGTGATCGAACATGATTGCTATTTTTGGGTGTACAAATAAGACTATTTAATAACTCGATGTAAAAGCTGTTTCACTCTTGGACTGTCAAATTATTTTTCTCTAAAATCACTTAGCCTTTGCCTCAAAAGTCAAATGAATGTGCCCTGATCTGTGGATTACAAGTTTATTGTTTGATTTGAATTATGAATTTATTAACGGGAGCTTCGCTTTTAGCCCTGGCTAAATCTATATATTAGTATTTAAACGACATGAAGTGGGAACCTTATGAAATGCACTGATTTTAGAGAAAACACTTTTTAAAAGGTCTAAAATCCCATGTATGGTCGCAGAATGAACAGAGCTTTCGCTTCAGATGCGTTAATTTTGCAATTAAACAAATCAAAAAATACTATTGTTGAACCAGAATATCAGAAAGTGTTGCGTCGCGTAGAATTTCTCGGGCCATTGAGGTCAACAAAAAAATTTCCTGTCCGGGTGGGGGTTAATATTTTGCTGTTTTTATCCGTGACACTTCTAAATGAAGCATACATGACGTAAAAACAACAAAACGGTCAAGGAGTACTGGAAACAAGTTTGAAAAATAAAAAAGATGGCGGCCGAAACGCGGAGAATTTGTTTTGGCTTTCAAAGACGTTTTTTGGACATTTTCTTCTCGCTGGCTACTCCTCACGGGTTAAGGTCAAATTCAAAGGAAAACAAAAAACCCAGTTTTTATCACATTCCCTTGTTTAAAACACTGTGGTTGTTTTAAAGGCAGATGAGAGATGGCACTATATCAGGTGGTACCGTTCGCGATTTCTGCAAACCTTGGTTGTAATCTTTCCTCGAACGTCGACGCAAGCAGCCTGACGCAAGTGAAAATCCATACAAAAATGGCGGTTTTTTAGGTGGTTTTTAGCGAGAAAAACCCAGTGAAATCCGATAAGCTGGCATCAATCGAAGGTAAGATCTTGAATTTGATGTTTCTTATATTAATATTCCGGTGGTACCCATTGAGATTTGGTTACGAGTAACTCACAATCAGAGACAAAAAACTCTCAAATTCGCTTCAGTCTTATTATTCCGCCATACTTTAAAGACCAAATCGTGGCTCGAATGCGGCTCTAGCCTGTTAAATTCTCGGATGTGACCGGGCATTCTACGCGATATTTAAAACAAGCGTTTTGGGTGTATTACCCTTCTTAAGTTGTAAGGAGACAGTGTGGCCGAGCGGTTAGAGCGCTGGACTTGCAATTGGGAGGCCCCGAGTTCAAGTCCCGCCCTTACCGCTAGCTGGATTTCTTCACGGTAGTCTCGAATTCAAATCTTTGACCATACTTGTAAATAGCTGCAACCTGTTTGCCTCCGGCCAGTTGAAATTCTTAACCCCATTATGTTTGATTTCAATTATTTGTTTCAACCATTTGCGCGGCCCCAATAGCATATTAAGTGCCATAAATACTAAGGAGGATAAATAAAGGAATAAAATAATTATTATTGTAGTGCGTTCACCTTCCTATTAATTTGTTTCAGAAGAAATGGCACAAAAAATGTCCTTTTCACTAGACTGTGTATACTGCTCCAGTTACATTAAGTATTTGCTGAGATTTGAAATAGTATGTCAAACAGCTTAAACAAAACGTTATTTAATAAGTATTCAGACATCTTACAGGTTCCACAAATTTGTCAGGTTGGAGAATATCCCTGCGTGAAGATCTACAATGTTGTTGGAACTAAGATCCCTGTAAAAAAATTAAAAAGAAATATTCAAGACGTTGCTACAAAACCTATTTTCCTGTAATTGTTTCTAGAAATGGTCGACAAAATAGGTGTTTCGGGTGTATAACCCTTCTTCAGTGTTAGAAAAAGTCGTCACATAACTCGGTAGCTTAACTAGCAGAATTCATTTATTACTACGTTAACAGTTTTTCTTACAAAAAAGAGGGGTTATGTACCCCAAATGCATGACTATTTGTGGTAGTTTTGAAATTTTGTTCCTACAACATTTTTTTATTTGGTCATACAAAGCTGTAATTGACTCTTTAACGCATCTTTTTAATAAAAAATTTAAAGACAAAAGAAAGAAGGATGCTTGCAAGGAATTTTTTTTTCTATTTCTGACTCCTATCTTTACCTCGTTTCCATGAAAACGCATGAGTGTTATTTTGCATATCTGACATATTTAATAATTATGGCGTGAAATCTGGACAAAAGAACACTGGGGAAGCTGTACTCTCACGCAGCCCGAATTATAATTTAAAATAGAAATCTGAACAATCAACTGCGTGTTGCAATGCGTTCTCTTTTATAGTAATCTGTTTTACAAGAAATGACTAGGCATTAGTATTCACAAGACATGGCGTAAAAAATGCCACTCACTTCAAGCCGCTAGATTTGGATTAATGTGCCAAACAGTTTAAGAGCGTCGGTCAGGAAAGTTTGAGTATTGAGTGGCAAGAGTTGAAAATTCGATTTCTTTCATTTTTTTTTTCCATAGGTAGCTTTTAGGTAAATGATTAATGTGGTGTAAACTGGTTTCTTGCAAAAACCTTTTATTTTCGAGAAAAGAAAGAATATCAGTTTTCGTGGACGGAGGCTCAAAATGGCCTTATTTTAGTATAAATTAGAAAGTGTATGTTAACTAAAAACGGAGCTTTCTTAACTAGCGCTTTATAACAGAGGTACGAGAACTGTCTTGTCAAAGCGACTTTTGGAGGCCGTCAAAACCGCTGGAGAAGATGAAGAAACGAACGCATCGGTAGGAAACACCTTGGCAGTTCAAGACGGCCCAGGAATCCCTGCTTCAGGTGCAAGAAATGCTGACTGCAACAGCCATTTGGATGTAGATCTCGCAAACGGCTCGTTTTCACCAGTTGCTGAGATAACTACCCCCAAACTTAACAACGAGCTGTCGAAAATCTGGTCAGAGATTATCTCTCTTCACCGTATTCAGTTTATTGAGGAATAATCTCCCTGATCCAGTTTAAAATATGTGAAAGGCTACGTCAGCCCTTTTTTTGACCGGGATATTTATAAGGTGTAAAAGCCTGCAGCGTGGATTGCTATGTAATTTATAAAAAATAACGAAGTTCGTGTGGCGTTAGCTCAGCCGAAAATACCAGACATTAAAAAACAAAACAGAAGCTAAATCGTGGATAATTAGGCCCTAATTAAGCGGTAATCATAATATTTATACTAATAATTATAATAGCCGTAAAACACAACGAAAGGAAATTAAAAAACACTTTGCAAGTATTTAAACTTAATGAACTTCCAGCAAGAAAAACAACGGAGCGTTACCACTTGACCAAGAAACACTCCCTCACCAATCAGCTTGAAGTTATAGTATGTAAACGACATGAGGTCGGAACATTATGAAATGCACTGATTTTAGCGAAAACACTTTTTGAAAGGTCTAAAATCCTATGTTTGGTGAGAAAAAAAACGAAAACATTCGCTTGAGATGCGTTTCATTTGCAATTAAACAAATCATAAAATAATTAATATTGTTGAAACAGAATATCAGAAAGTGTTGTTTAAAACAGGCGTTTTGGGTGTATTACCCTTCCCTTCTTCGGTTGTAAGGAGGAAGCATGGCCGAGCGATTAGAGCGCCGGACTTGCAATTTGGAGGCCCCGAGTTCAAGTCCCGCCCTGAACGCCTGCTGGATTGCATTGATGTCAAGATTATTATGAGCGAAAACGACCTCGATAATTTAAGTCTCTATGAAGCATTTTACATTAGAAAGTGTAAGCCTACACTCAATTCCCGAGAAGAATGTACTGAATTCGCAGACCTTTTATTCTAGTATTTTATTTGAGAGACCATTCTTAAGCGCATTAGAGGTTCTTTGTCTAGAGACACTCCATCATTAGAGCTTTGTATTCTACTCACAGTTTATTTCTATAGCTTTCATACATACGTCGCATCTTTTACACATTTCACCCTACCCTTTCTTTGCATATATATAGCGCCCGCGGAATATTTTCTCACCCCTGATGATGCCGTTGATCGGCGAAAGCTTGGATTTTAGCTTTTAGTTTTTAAACAGCAGTTCAAGGCCTCACTAGAACAGTTTTATATAGTTTTAATTATGCTGCTGAAGGACTACATGAACAGATTAAGTTTTCTTTCAGAGATTAGCTTTCTTCACCATTCTCTTTTTTCGAGGAATAATCCCCCTGATCCAGTTTAAAATATGTGAAAGGGTACGTCCGCTGTTTTTTTTAAGCGGGGATATAAATTATAAGGTTTAAAAGCTTGCAGCGTGGATTGCTATGTAATTTATAAAAAATAACGAAGTTCGTGTGGCGTTACCTAAGGCTAAAAAACCGGACTTTGAAAAACAAAACAGAAGCTAAATCTTGGATAATTATGGCCTAATTAAACGGTAATCATGATATTTAAACTAATAATCATAAAAGCCGTAAAACAGAGCGAAAGGAAATTAAAAAACATTTTGCAAGTAGTTAAACTTAATAAGCCTCCAGCAAAAAAAAAACACACCGTACACACTCTTCATGTACGCAGATGTCAAATGTCACAATAGATCTTGATTAATTGAGAGCTGTCAAAATAGTGTTTTTGCTGACCAGTATCGCCTGACCCTATCGCAGGCGCAGGTATCGACCCACTGAGTTCGAGTGTTTTTTAAGGGGATCCGCTGACAAGTTGCTACTTTTTAATTATCGCAGGCTCAAGTTCAATTTTTTTTAAAATGCATATGAAATAAGTCGTGTTCATGAGCCACACTTTTAAAATGTTGATTTCGAACTGACCTCGGACGCGAAAATTCAACCGGCTTTTACATTTACTTGCAGGGAAGGCAATCACTTTTTACTTTTCTCACTATCACGCGTTGATCACGCTCTGCGTCCAATTTTTATGTTCTGATTGGTCAAAATTTGACAGGTGAGTTCATGCGGAAAATTTATGCAGCGTCTGGAAACTTGCTTACTGATAGCTGTAGCTGACAGAGTTTTGTGTCATCTTGTGATGTTTTAAACTATCTTTTTCTACTTGGTGTACAAAATGAAATACAGCTGCTATCAAGATTGTTCTGTAATTCATGGCTGGTTTGTTTATTGCGCTTCTTGTTGACAAATGCACCGCTTGTCAAAGTCATTGGAAATCCAATTTCGGATGGCATCATTTTCAAAAATGAGCTTACTCACTTGCCCTTGCTTGAGGCGTAAGAGGGTTGAAAAGTCTCAAGCGATTCTGAAACACTTGATGACCTTCAGAAGCAGCATCTCGACTGGTAAGCCTGAGCAATTATTGTCTTTGATGTGTTTTTTTTTTTTTTTCGGTTTCCTAAGGTCGAGCGTATGGTTTATGCGGCTTAAGTTTATACACGAACAATGATCTAACCTACAATAGTATCAGGTTTAAAAAGCCTTTAGACATTTTTTTGACCGCAAATTCAAAGAAAAGGTTCCAAAGATTACTTAGTTATGATTTTGGCTGTAAACAGAAAGCTCTGAGCGATTTTCTTGCCTCGAGTTCATCTTGAAAAAGAGCCAACACCGGGAAGCCGGCTTAAAACATAAATAAGCTCATGCTTACCTGACTCATGTTTTTTAGAGACACTTCACTCTCAATACTTCTCTTCGTGAATGAAAATTATTGTCTCTGTACATGTTTCACCGAATTATATTTATTTTATGATTGTTAGTAGTCTCTCTCGCAATTTTTATGGCTGCACCGGTTGTTTCCAGTCGAACATAAACATCGCATGCAGGAATACTCAAAACACCGCGCGTAAATATCACTCGCTTTTAAAGATTACACATAACAAAACCATACACAGTTTAATAAATAAAGGAAAATGAAACCTAAACATAACAATTTATCTATCATGTTGAAGCGTAAATAGTAACTCCATTAATCGCACTGCAAATTTAGTGCCTGTCAAAAGTGAGACCCGCCCGGCTGGCCGAAAAGTGATTTTAGGAATTTTTTTTATCGTTTTCATTAAAAGCCCATAATTATTACCCTGCATATCACATAGGACCAGATTTGTCTAACTGAAAAGTCCCGGCATTATAGAATTCTCTGCATGAAAACGTTTTATAATTCAATGCTATAATTTGTTGTGCAAAGGAAGCGCGTGCTTTGATCGTCTTGGATATTGAATGAGCGCAAATTCTCTTGCAAAATTGTGAAAAACTGCAGAATTATAGGTTTAAATAGGGCAAAAAGGAACAAATTCTGTCCGAGGTCTGTATGATAAAAAAAAGAAGCCACATAGTACTGTTTACCCGAGACGTGATTAGAAAAAGTATGTTTAAAGGCTGGTTTACACGCCACCAGACTCGTCGCCAAGATTTACTGGTAAACTAAACTTGTCGAACACAAAAAATTCCGGCCTCATTTTTTATTTTGGCCTCTCTTTAAGAAATAGGAATGCAACGTGTAAATTGGCTGCCACCAAGGACTATCGTGGCGCGTGTGTTTCTTAAAATTATATTTCGGGGTTGTCCAATTATCCATAGTCTCTCAAACGGAGCAATGTTGGAGAGACTGGTGAATGCCACATTATGATGCAACAGCTAATGCAAATACAATACACGAATGGGTAGTTCTATTTGTTTTCCAGGACTAATCTACTGTGATCGAACATGATTGCTATTTTTGGGTGTACAAATAAGACTATTTAATAACTCGATGTAAAAGCTGTTTCACTCTTGGACTGTCAAATTATTTTTCTCTAAAATCACTTAGCCTTTGCCTCAAAAGTCAAATGAATGTGCCCTGATCTGTGGATTACAAGTTTATTGTTTGATTTGAATTATGAATTTATTAACGGGAGCTTCGCTTTTAGCCCTGGCTAAATCTATATATTAGTATTTAAACGACATGAAGTGGGAACCTTATGAAATGCACTGATTTTAGAGAAAACACTTTTTAAAAGGTCTAAAATCCCATGTATGGTCGCAGAATGAACAGAGCTTTCGCTTCAGATGCGTTAATTTTGCAATTAAACAAATCAAAAAATACTATTGTTGAACCAGAATATCAGAAAGTGTTGCGTCGCGTAGAATTTCTCGGGCCATTGAGGTCAACAAAAAAATTTCCTGTCCGGGTGGGGGTTAATATTTTGCTGTTTTTATCCGTGACACTTCTAAATGAAGCATACATGACGTAAAAACAACAAAACGGTCAAGGAGTACTGGAAACAAGTTTGAAAAATAAAAAAGATGGCGGCCGAAACGCGGAGAATTTGTTTTGGCTTTCAAAGACGTTTTTTGGGCATTTTCTTCTCGCTGGCTACTCCTCACGGGTTAAGGTCAAATTCAAAGGAAAACAAAAAACCCAGTTTTTATCACATTCCCTTGTTTAAAACACTGTGGTTGTTTTAAAGGCAGATGAGAGATGGCACTATATCAGGTGGTACCGTTCGCGATTTCTGCAAACCTTGGTTGTAATCTTTCCTCGAACGTCGACGCAAGCAGCCTGACGCAAGTGAAAATCCATACAAAAATGGCGGTTTTTTAGGTGGTTTTTAGCGAGAAAAACCCAGTGAAATCCGATAAGCTGGCATCAATCGAAGGTAAGATCTTGAATTTGATGTTTCTTATATTAATATTCCGGTGGTACCCATTGAGATTTGGTTACGAGTAACTCACAATCAGAGACAAAAAACTCTCAAATTCGCTTCAGTCTTATTATTCCGCCATACTTTAAAGACCAAATCGTGGCTCGAATGCGGCTCTAGCCTGTTAAATTCTCGGATGTGACCGGGCATTCTACGCGATGTTTAAAACAAGCGTTTTGGGTGTATTACCCTTCTTAAGTTGTAAGGAGACAGTGTGGCCGAGCGGTTAGAGCGCTGGACTTGCAATTGGGAGGCCCCGAGTTCAAGTCCCGCCCTTACCGCTAGCTGGATTTCTTCACGGTAGTCTCGAATTCAAATCTTTGACCATACTTGTAAATAGCTGCAACCTGTTTGCCTCCGGCCAGTTGAAATTCTTAACCCCATTATGTTTGATTTCAATTATTTGTTTCAACCATTTGCGCGGCCCCAATAGCATATTAAGTGCCATAAATACTAAGGAGGATAAATAAAGGAATAAAATAATTATTATTGTAGTGCGTTCACCTTCCTATTAATTTGTTTCAGAAGAAATGGCACAAAAAATGTCCTTTTCACTAGACTGTGTATACTGCTCCAGTTACATTAAGTATTTGCTGAGATTTGAAATAGTATGTCAAACAGCTTAAACAAAACGTTATTTAATAAGTATTCAGACATCTTACAGGATACACAAATGATTCAGGTTGGAGAATATCCCTGCGTGAAGATCCACAATGTCGTTGGAACTAAGATCCCTGTAAAAAAATTAAAAAGAAATATTCAAGACGTTGCTACAAAACCTATTTTCCTGTAATTGTTTCTAGAAATGGTCGACAAAATAGGTGTTTCGGGTGTATAACCCTTCTTCAGTGTTAGAAAAAGTCGTCACATAACTCGGTAGCTTAACTAGCAGAATTCATTTATTACTACGTTAACAGTTTTTCTTACAAAAAAGAGGGGTTATGTACCCCAAATGCATGACTATTTGTGGTAGTTTTGAAATTTTGTTCCTACAACATTTTTTTATTTGGTCATACAAAGCTGTAATTGACTCTTTAACGCATCTTTTTAATAAAAAATTTAAAGACAAAAGAAAGAAGGATGCTTGCAAGGAATTTTTTTTTCTATTTCTGACTCCTATCTTTACCTCGTTTCCATGAAAACGCATGAGTGTTATTTTGCATATCTGACATATTTAATAATTATGGCGTGAAATCTGGACAAAAGAACACTGGGGAAGCTGTACTCTCACGCAGCCCGAATTATAATTTAAAATAGAAATCTGAACAATCAACTGCGTGTTGCAATGCGTTCTCTTTTATAGTAATCTGTTTTACAAGAAATGACTAGGCATTAGTATTCACAAGACATGGCGTAAAAAATGCCACTCACTTCAAGCCGCTAGATTTGGATTAATGTGCCAAACAGTTTAAGAGCGTCGGTCAGGAAAGTTTGAGTATTGAGTGGCAAGAGTTGAAAATTCGATTTCTTTCATTTTTTTTTTCCATAGGTAGCTTTTAGGTAAATGATTAATGTGGTGTAAACTGGTTTCTTGCAAAAACCTTTTATTTTCGAGAAAAGAAAGAATATCAGTTTTCGTGGACGGAGGCTCAAAATGGCCTTATTTTAGTATAAATTAGAAAGTGTATGTTAACTAAAAACGGAGCTTTCTTAACTAGCGCTTTATAACAGAGGTACGAGAACTGTCTTGTCAAAGCGACTTTTGGAGGCCGTCAAAACCGCTGGAGAAGATGAAGAAACGAACGCATCGGTAGGAAACACCTTGGCAGTTCAAGACGGCCCAGGAATCCCTGCTTCAGGTGCAAGAAATGCTGACTGCAACAGCCATTTGGATGTAGATCTCGCAAACGGCTCGTTTTCACCAGTTGCTGAGATAACTACCCCCAAACTTAACAACGAGCTGTCGAAAATCTGGTCAGAGATTATCTCTCTTCACCGTATTCAGTTTATTGAGGAATAATCTCCCTGATCCAGTTTAAAATATGTGAAAGGCTACGTCAGCCCTTTTTTTGACCGGGATATTTATAAGGTGTAAAAGCCTGCAGCGTGGATTGCTATGTAATTTATAAAAAATAACGAAGTTCGTGTGGCGTTAGCTCAGCCGAAAATACCAGACATTAAAAAACAAAACAGAAGCTAAATCGTGGATAATTAGGCCCTAATTAAGCGGTAATCATAATATTTATACTAATAATTATAATAGCCGTAAAACACAACGAAAGGAAATTAAAAAACACTTTGCAAGTATTTAAACTTAATGAACCTCCAGCAAGAAAAACAACGGAGCGTTACCACTTGACCAAGAAACACTCCCTCACCAATCAGCTTGAAGTTATAGTATGTAAACGACATGAGGTCGGAACATTATGAAATGCACTGATTTTAGCGAAAACACTTTTTGAAAGGTCTAAAATCCTATGTTTGGTGAGAAAAAAAACGAAAACATTCGCTTGAGATGCGTTTCATTTGCAATTAAACAAATCATAAAATAATTAATATTGTTGAAACAGAATATCAGAAAGTGTTGTTTAAAACAGGCGTTTTGGGTGTATTACCCTTCCCTTCTTCGGTTGTAAGGAGGAAGCATGGCCGAGCGATTAGAGCGCCGGACTTGCAATTTGGAGGCCCCGAGTTCAAGTCCCGCCCTGAACGCCTGCTGGATTGCATTGATGTCAAGATTATTATGAGCGAAAACGACCTCGATAATTTAAGTCTCTATGAAGCATTTTACATTAGAAAGTGTAAGCCTACACTCAATTCCCGAGAAGAATGTACTGAATTCGCAGACCTTTTATTCTAGTATTTTATTTGAGAGACCATTCTTAAGCGCATTAGAGGTTCTTTGTCTAGAGACACTCCATCATTAGAGCTTTGTATTCTACTCACAGTTTATTTCTATAGCTTTCATACATACGTCGCATCTTTTACACATTTCACCCTACCCTTTCTTTGCATATATATAGCGCCCGCGGAATATTTTCTCATCCCTGATGATGCCGTTGATCGGCGAAAGCTTGGATTTTAGCTTTTAGTTTTTAAACAGCAGTTCAAGGCCTCATTAGAACAGTTTTATATAGTTTTAATTATGTTGCTGAGGGACTACATGAACAGATTAAGTTTTCTTTCAGAGATTAGCTTTCTTCACCATTCTCTTTTTTCGAGGAATAATCCCCCTGATCCAGTTTAAAATATGTGAAAGGGTACGTCAGCTGTTTTTTTAAGCGGGGATATAAATTATAAGGTGTAAAAGCTTGCAGCGTGGATTGCTATGTAATTTATAAAAAGTAACGAAGTTCGTGTGGCGTTACCTAAGGCTAAAAAACCGGACTTTGAAAAACAAAACAGAAGCTAAATCTTGGATAATTATGGCCTAATTAAACGGTAATCATGATATTTAAACTAATAATCATAATAGCCCTAAAACAGAGCCGAAGGAAATTAAAAAACATTTTGCAAGTAGTTAAACTTAATAAGCCTCCAGCAAAAAAAACAACGGAACGTTACCACTTGACCAAGAAAAACTCCCTCACCAATCAGCTTGAAGTTATAGCGGAGCTCCTCCTGCGCACGTAGCGCGAGCGCAGCGGAGCACCGTGGGTAAGAAAATTTGATAAACTATCCATCCGAGGAAATTTGGTTATGACGTAGCTTCCGCCCGCCCGCCCGCCCACCCGTACACACTCTTCATGTACGCAGATGTCAAAGGTCACAATAGATCTTGATTAATTGAGAGCTGTCAAAATAGTGTTTTTGCTGACCAGTATCGCATGACCCTCTTGCGGGCTCAGGTATCGACCCACTGAGTTCGAGTGTTTTTTGAGGGTATCCGCTGACAAGTTGCTACTTTTCAATTATCGCAGGCTCAAGTTCAATTTTTTTAAAATGCATATGAAATAAGTCGTGTTCATGAGCCACACTTTTAAAATGTTGATTTCGAACTGACCTCGGACGCGAAAATTTAACCGGCTTTTACATTTACATGCAGGGAAGGCAATCACTTTTTACTTTTCTCACTGTCACGCGTTGATCACGCTCTGCGTCCAATTTTTATGTTCTGATTGGTCAAAAATTGACAGGTGAGTTCATGCGGAAAATTTATGCAGCGTCTGGAAACTTGCTTACTGATAGCTGTAGCTGACAGAGTTTTGTGTCATCTTGTGATGTTTTAAACTATCTTTTTCTACTTGGTGTACAAAATGAAATACAGCTGCTATCAAGATTGTTCTGTAATTCATGGCTGGTTTGTTTATTGCGCTTCTTGTTGACAAATGCACCGCTTGTCAAAGTCATTGCAAATCCGATTTCGGATGGCATCATTTTCAAAAATGAGCTTACTCACTTGCCCTTGCTTGAGGCGTAAGAGGGTTGAAAAGTCTCAAGCGATACTGAAACACTTGATGACCTTCAGAAGCAGCATCTCGACTGGTAAGCCTGAGCAATTATTGTCTTTGATGTGTTTTTTTTTTTCGGTTTCCTGAAGTCGAGCGTATGGTTTATGCGGCTTAAGTTTATACACGAACAATGATCTAACCTACAATAGTATCAGGTTTAAAAAGCCTTTAGACATTTTTTTGACCGCAAATTCAAAGAAAAGGTTCCGAAGATTACTTAGTTATGATTTTGGCTGTAAACAGAAAGCTCTGAGCGATTTTCTTGCCTCGAGTTCATCTTGAAAAAGAGCCAACACCGGGAAGCCGGCTTAAAACATAAATAAGCTTATGCTTACCAGACTCATGATTTTCAGAGACACTTTACTCTCAATACTTCTCTTCGTGAATGAAAATTATTGTCTCTGTACATGTTTCACCGAATTATATTTATTTAATTGATTGTCAGTAGTCTCTCTCGCAATTTTTATGGCTGCACCGGTTGTTTCCAGTCGAACATAAACATCGCATGCAGGAATACTCAAAACACCGCGCGTAAATATCACTCGCTTTTAAAGATTACACATAACAAAACCATACACAGTTTAATAAATAAAGGAAAATGAAACCTAAACATAACAATTTATCTATCATGTTGAAGCGTAAATAGTAACTCCATTAATCGCACTGCAAATTTAGTGCCTGTCAAAAGTGAGACCCGCCCGGCTGGCCGAAAAGTGATTTTGGGAATTTTTTTATCGTTTTCATTAAAAGCCCATAATTATTACTCTGCATATCACATACGACTAGATTTTTCTAACTGAAAAGTCCCGGCATTATAGAATTCTCTTCATGAAAACGTTTTATAATTCAATGCTATAATTTGTTGTGCAAAGGAAGCGCGTGCTTTGATCGTCTTGGATATTGAATGAGCGCAAATTCTCTTGCAAAATTGTGAAAAACTGCAGAATTATAGGTTTAAATAGGGCAAAAAGGAACAAATTCTGTCCGAAGTCTGTATGATAAAAAAAGGAGCCTCATAGTACTGTTTACCCGAGACGTGATGAGAAAAAGTATGTTTAAAGGCTAGTTTACACGCCACCAGACTCGTCGCCAAGATTTACTGGTAAACTAAACCTGTCGAACACAAAAAATCCGGCCTCATTTTTTATTTTGGCCTCTCTTTAAGAAATAGGAATGCAACGTGTAAATTGGCTGCCACCAAGGACTATCGTGGCGCGTGTGTTTCTTAAAATTATATTTCGGGGTTGTCCAATTATCCATAGTCTCTCAAACGGAGCAATGTTGGAGAGACTGGTGAATGCCACATTATGATGCAACAGCTAATACAAATAGAATACACGAATGGGTAGTTCTATTTGTTTTCCAGGACTAATCTACTGTGATCGAACATGATTGCTATTTTTGGGTGTACAAATAAGACTATTTAATAACTCGATGTAAAAGCTGTTTCACTCTTGGACTGTCAAATTATTTTTCTCTAAAATCACTTAGCCTTTGCCTCAAAAGTCAAATGAATGTGCCCTGATCTGTGGATTACAAGTTTATTGTTTGATTTGAATTATGAATTTATTAACGGGAGCTTCGCTTTTAGCCCTGGCTAAATCTAGATATTAGTATTTAAACGACATGAGGTGGGAACCTTATGAAATGCACTGATTTTAGAGAAAACACTTTTTAAAAGGTCTAAAATCCCATGTATGGTCGCAGAATGAACAGAGCTTTCGCTTCAGATGCGTTAATTTTGCAATTAAACAAATCAAAAAATACTATTGTTGAACCAGAATATCAGAAAGTGTTGCGTCGCGTAGAATTCCCGGGCCATTGAGGTCAATAAAAAAATTTCCTGTCCGGGTAGGGGTTAGTATTTTGCTGTTTTTATCCGTGACACTTCTAAATGAAGCATACATGACGTAAAAACAACAAAACGGTTAAGGAGTACTGGAAACAAGTTTGAAAAATAAAAAAGATGGCGGCCGAAACGCGGAGAATTTGTTTTGGGTTTCGAAGACGTTTTCTGGGCATTTTCTTCGCGCTGGCTACTCCTCACGGGTTAAGGTCAAATTCAAAGGAAAACAGAAAACCCAGTTTTTATCACATTCCTTGGTTTAAAACACTGTGGTGGTTTTAAAGGCAGATGAGAGATGGCACTATATCAGGTGGTACCGTTCGCGATTTCTGCAAACTTTGGTTGTAATCTTTCCGCGAACGTCGACGCAAGCACTGACGCAAGTGAAAATCCATGCAAAAATGGCGATTTTTTAGTTGGTTCTTAGCGAGAAAAACCCAGTGAAATCCGATAAGCTGGCATTAATCGAAGGTAAGATCTTGAATTTGATGCTTTTTATATTAATATTCGGGTGGTACCCATTGAGATTTAGTTACGAGTAACTCACAATCAGAGACAAAAAACTCTCAAATTCGCTTCAGTCTTATTATTCCGCCATATTTTAAAGACCAAATCGTGGCTCGAATGCGGCTCTAGCCTGTTAAATTCCCGGATGTGACCGGGCATTCTACGCGATGTTTAAAACAAGCGTTTTGGATGTATTACCCTTCTTAAGTTGTAAGGAGACAGTGTGGCCGAGCGGTTAGAGCGCTGGACTTGCAATTGGGAGGCCCCGAGTTCAAGTCCCGCCCTTACCGCTAGCTGGATTTCTTCACGGTAGTCTCGAATTCAAATCTTTGACCATACTTGTAAATAGCTGCAGCCTGTTTGCCTCCGGCCAGTTGAAATTCTTAACCCCATTATGTTTGATTTCAATTATTTGTTTCAACCATTTGCGCGGCCCCAATAGCATATTAAGTGCCATAAATACTAAGGAGGATAAATAAAGGAATAGAATAATTATTATTGTAATGCGTTCACCTTCCTATTAATTTGTTTCAGAAGAAATGGCACAAAAAATGTCCTTTTCACTAGACTGTGTATACTGCTCCAGTTACATTAAGTATTTGCTGAGATTTGAAATAGTATGTCAAACAGCTTAAACAAAACGTCATTTAATAAGTATTCAGACATCTTACAGGTTCCACAAATTTGTCAGGTTGGAGAATATCCCTGCGTGAAGATCCACAATGTTGTTGGAACTAAGATCCCTGTAAAAAAATTTATAAGAAATATTCAAGATGTTGCTACAAAACCTATTTTCCTGTAATTGTTTCTAGAAATGGTCGACAAAATAGGTGTTTCGGGTGTATAACCCTTCTTCAGTGTTAGAAAAAGTCGTCACATAACTCGGTAGCTTAACTAGCAGAATTCATTTATTACTACGTTAACAGTTTTTCTTACAAAAAAGAGGGATTATGTACCCCAAATGCATGACTTTTTGCGGTAGTTTTGAAATTTTGTTCCTACATTTTTTATTTGGTCATATAAAGCTGTAATTGACTCTTTAACGCATCTTTTTAATAAAAAATTTAAAGACAAAAGAAAGAAGGATGCTTGGAAGGAATTTTTTTTTCTATTTCTGACTCCCAGGCGGTGTGCGTCACGAGATTCGACCAATTAGAATGCGTCATTAATAGAGTGATTTTCGCGCTCGGAAAGAGCTGTTTTCAGAGGTATATGTGGTGAAATTTTCGCTTTATTCCACGCTTGTGTTGGTAATTTCGACACTATACCGCCGTGGAAAGTTGTTGGAACACTTTATCTTGATAGCAGTTGCGTTACTTTTAAATATTTTGCTTTCTTGAGCGTTTGTGACAAGTTTGAATTGCTCGGTCATGTGCAGGCCGCCATGATGATTTGAGTGTTGTTATTGCCGTTCTTCTTGGATTTATTGCTGGTTACTGTTAGCGGTTTTATCGAATTATTTTGGCCATCTTGTTACTTCAACCTTTCTTCTTTGCAAATTTCGGGGTCTACCCGGGTCTACCCCTGTTAGTTTTTCCGTTATGAGCCGTTGAAGATGTCTTGGAATTAAGACATCCTCTCAGCCAAGTGGTACAACTCCCGGGAAACGGACTGAGAAAACATGCCGAAGCGGAAGGCGACGTGAAGCGAGTAACGCCAAATCCATCAAGAGTTGGTTCTATTTTAAACCACAAAAGGTAAATAAGTTTGAATATTGTAATAACCTTTGGAAACAAAACATTTTTCATAACCCAGTGCGGAAACTGAAAGCGTGACTTTAAAATAATTTGCATTCGGTGCGTGCTACGTGTATGCAAATCTTCGTGTAAAGTTATGTGAGGGAATAAATTGTTATAATTCTCTACCAAAACACAAAACCATTATCGAAGATCCAGACAACATCATACAGGATTTTAAAACTGTGAGGTTAGGTTTTACTTTATAACAAAATCGATATACTGCGCTCACTTCAATGACCGCACAGACAAGATCGTGGTTTATTTTACTGATTATTTCTGCGGTTGTATGTTCGGCTCTTTCGGTCTGTTTTCTCCTTGCCTGATAGAAGATTTATTTGCGCATAAGGATTTCAAACGGGCAGGATTTCAAAATAATATAAACTTGTCGATGAAAATAAAATTGTTATGAGAGACGATTTCTCACCTAGCTGTTTGCACGCGCTCCCCCTGCTTTGCCCGTAACAAAGTCCATCAAATATATATGCACTTCTAATGGACGAATTTTTTTTAGTTAAGCAAATCCAGGTATGAACTACAGATCTCTTTCACTATGAGATAAAAACATACATATAAACCAAACGGTACATAAAATCTTATGAGAAGCAGGAAATTAGTCGCCGCTCAAAGTCGGCTAGATCGCACGATCGTCTCCGAACCGCGATAAACTTCTTGAAATTGCCTTATGAAGCCAATAGCAAGCATCTAAGGCCACTATGAGATCTTGAAAATTCTCGAAATCGCTCTCTTCCGTAATGATTTTCGGAAAAGGCAACAGTGTTTTGATCCCTGGGTTTGATTCACTTCTCTTACGAGATGCGAACTCGACCGTGTCACGATTGAAATGAGGCACAGTAACAGTTTTGCCCATGAGCCTTTGTGGGTCGTGACGCACACCACCTGTCTGACTCCTATCTTTACCTCGTTTCCATGAAAACGCATGAGTGTTATTTTGCATATCTGACATATTTAATAATTATGGCGTGAAATCTGGACAAAAGAACACTGGGGAAGCTGTACTCTCACGCAGCCCGAATTACAATTTAAAATAGAAATCTGAACAATCAACTGCGTGTTGCAATGCGTTCTCTTTTATAGTAATCTGTTTTACAAGAAATGACTAGGCATTAGTATTCACAAGACATGGCGTAAAAAATGCCACTCACTTCAAGCCGCTAGATTTAGATTAATGTGCCAAACAGTTTAAGAGCGTCGGTTAGGAAAGTTTGAGTATTGAGTGGCAAGAGTTGAAAATTCGATTTCTTTCATTTTTTTTTTCCATAGGTAGCTTTTAGGTAAATGATTAATGTGGTGTAAACTGGTTTCTTGCAAAAACCTTTTATTTTCGAGAAAAGAAAGAATATCAGTTTTCGTGGACGGAGGCTCAAAATGGCCTTATTTTAGTATAAATTAGAAAGTGTATGTTAACTCAAAACGGAGCTTTCTTAACTAGCGCTTTATAACAGAGGTACGAAAACTGTCTTGTCAAAGCGACTTTTGGAGGCCGTCAAAACCACTGGAGAAGATGAAGAAACGAACGCATCGGTAGGAAACACCTTGGCAGTTCAAGACGGCCCAGGAATCCCTGCTTCAGGTGCAAGAAATGCTGACTGCAACAGCCATTGGGATGTAGATCTCGCAAACAGCTCGTTTTCACCAGCTGCTGAGATAACTACCCCCAAACTTAACAACGAGCTGTCGAAAATCTGGTCAGAGATTATCTCTCTTCACCGTATTCAGTTTATTGAGGAATAATCCCCCTGATCCAGTTTAAAATATGTGAAAGGCTACGTCAGCTATTTTTTAGACGGAGATATTTATAAGGTGTAAAAGCTTGCACCGTGGACTGCTATGTAATTTATAAAAAAAAACGAAGTTCGTGTGGCGTTAGCTCAGCCGAAAATACCAGACATTAAAAAACAAAACAGAAGCTAAATCGTGGGTAATTAGGCCCTAATTAAACGGTAATCATAATATTTATACTAATAATTATAATGGCCGTAAAACACAACGAAAGGAAATTAAAAAACACTTTGCAAGTATTTAAACTTAATAAACCTCCAGCAAGAAAAACAACGGAGCGTTACCACTTGACCAAGAAACACTCCCTCACCAATCAGCTTGAAGTTATAGTATGTAAACGACATGAGGTTGGAACATTATGAAATGCACTTATTTTAGCGAAAACACTTTTTGAAAGGTCTAAAATCCTATGTTTGGTCAGAAAATAACGAGAACATTCGCTTGAGATGCGTTACATTTGCAATTAAACAAATCATAAAATAATTAATATTGTTGAAACAGAATATCAGAAAGTGTTGTTTAAAACAGGCGTTTTGGGTGTATTACCCTTCCCTTCTTCAGTTGTAAGGACGAAGCATGGCCGAGCGATTAGAGCGCCGGACTTGCAATTTGGAGGCCCCGAGTTCAAGTCCCGCCCTGACTGCTTGCTGGATTGCATTGATGTCAAGATTATTATGAGCGAAAACGACCTCGATAATTTAAGTCTCTATGAAGCATTTTACATTAGAAAGTGCAAGCCTACACTCAATTCCTGAGAAGAATGTACTGAATTCGCAGACCTTTTATTCTAGTATTTTATTTGAGAGACCATTCTTAAGCGCATTAGAGGTTCTTTGTCTAGAGATACTCCATCATTAGAGCTTTGTATTCTACTCACAGTTTATTTCTATAGCTTTCATACATACGTCGCATCTTTTACACATTTCACCCTACCCTTTCTTTGCATATATATAGCGCCCGCGGAATATTTTCTCATCCCTGATGATGCCGTTGATCGGCGAAAGCTTGGATTTTAGCTTTTAGTTTTTAAACAGCAGTTCAAGGCCTCACTAGAACAGTTTTATATAGTTTTAATTATGCTGCTGATGGACAACATGAACAGATTAAGTTTTCTTTCAGAGATTAGCTTTCTTCACCATTCTCTTTTTTCGAGGAATAATCCCCCTGATCCAGTTTAAAATATGTGAAAGGCTACGTCAGCTGTTTTTTAGACGGGGATTTTTTTAGGTTTAAAAGCTTGCAGCGTGGATGGCTAAGTAATTTATAAAAAATAACGAAGTTCGTGTGGCGCTAGCTCAGCCGAAAATACCAGACATTGAAAAACAAAACAGAAGCTAAATCTTGGATAATTAGGCCCTAATTAAACGGTAATCATGATATTTAAACTAATAACCATAATAGCCCTAAAACAGAGCGAAGGGAAATTAAAAAACATTTTGCAAGTAGTTAAACTTAATAAGCCTCCAGCAAAAAAAAAAAACAACGTTGCGTTACCACTTGACCAAGAAAAAACTCCCTCACCAATCAGCTTGAAGTTATAGTATTTAAACGACATGAGGTGGGAACCTTATGAAATGCCCAGATTTTAGTGAAAACACTCTTTAAAAGGTCTAAAATCCCATGCATGGTCGGAGAATGAACAGATCTTTCGCTTCAGATGCGTTAATTTTGCAATTAAACAAATCAAAAAATACTATTGTTGAACCAGAATATCAGAAAGTGTTGCGTCGCGTAGAATTCCCGGTCCATTGAGGTCAACAAAAAATTTCCTGTCCGGGTGGGGGTTAGTATTTTCCTTTTTTTATCCGTGACACTTCTAAATGAAGCATACATGACGTAAAAACAACAAAACGGTCAAGGAGTACTGGAAACAAGTTTGAAAAATAAAAAAAGATGGCGGCCGTCGGAAACGCGGAGAATTTGTTTTGGCTTTCAAAGACGTTTTCTGGGCATTTTCTTCGCGCTGGCTACTCCTCACGGGTTCAGGTCAGATTCAAAGGAAAACAAAATCCCAGTTTTTATTACATTCTTTGGTTTAAAACACTGTGGTGGTTTTAAGAGTGAGTCCATTGGTGCACCAGTCAGGAGTTCTACATGCCATCTCTCCGATTTCGCTGAAACTTGGCCAGTTTAAAGGGTCTACCCCAAAACTCAAAATGACAAACTAGTTTGTAGTTTGGATCTTTATGGTGGGAGATAGCCCACCCAACTGGTTTAATTAGATTTTTTACCAATAAAAGGGCATTAATAACAGGCAAAAGTAGGAAGCTCTCAGGACAACTGTTTTTAACCTTTGACTACCAGTGTTTGTGTAAATCTTGATACATCTTTAATAAATGTAAGAATATAAGCTTCAATCAATTTGATTGACAGCTTGTCAATCACCGGCCTTGAATATGGGACCACCTTTTTAGCCATCCAATTTTTTGCTGATTTTGAGATCGAATATCTCTCCTTGCCAGAAAGCTATGACAATAAATTTTTTATTCCCTGCTTAACAACCCTTTGGTCCATAATAAACACAAAAACAATTTCTGGGCTCTGCCTTTTTTTGGCGTCAGATGCCAATTGAAAACTACCCCTAAAACAAACTTATTTCCACTTCACCTTTCCTATAATTCAACAGATAATGGCTGCTTAATTTAATGAACCAATACTTCCTAGCCCGTTGTACAAGAATTGTAAGAGAGGAGTTAAATACATGCTTAAAACGACCGAGATTAAGTGATTTGGCGAGAAAATTAAAGATTTCACACTGATTAGTAATGCATGTCACCAAAATATCGAAGGCAAAATCGTAATCTAGTTGTTCTCGCAAAATCAGAGATTATTCTTCTTACGAGTTAAACTATATATAAGTCGTCTTATTCAAGTGTTTATTGTCTATTGTCTTTACTGTGAGAAAACCAGGCTGTTCTTAATTTCCTAGGGGAGATTTCAAGTCCACATGGCGTGCGGTTGTTGACAAACTTTGAGTCACGCCAGTACACGCCAGTCATAAAGTAATGTCCACTCGTACATCTAAAAACAGCATTAAATATTGAGAAATTCTTCCTTCTAGCGATAAAGAAATTAAGGTCTTAAAAAATTCGTTTAACTTCTCGCTACAACCTCGGAAAAAACAGTATTCGAAAGAAGTATCGTGTTATTTATCACTTACCGCCGTCGATGTATGCTGCGTGACCAGACATTATTTGTTCAAAATCAACTTCTTTGCCTTCAAGCGAGGCTTTCCGATTGGCCTGCTTATCTCTATCACGATATTTGTCTCTTCCTTCGGCATTTTTCGGCAAATACAAGTTGTTCAAAACTCTGTCACTCGATCGCTCTCAATCAATATTACGCCCAAGTATTATGTGACCAAAAAAAGAGCCTGCAATGTTTTGTTCAGCGAATTTCCCGCGCCTACCCTGGAATCTAAACAATTTCCGGTTGTCTAGACTGGAAGAAAGAATGAAGTTTAAAAAACAAAGCATAACAAAAAAAAATAAATTTCCTTAAATCGTTTATGAATTTACTATCTTTTGATGGCGAAGTCCACACATTTTCACCTGCAAAACAAGTTGCTGTTGCTTTTGAAAGATAACCGAATTATCTTGTTTTATTAGTGAATATCCAAAGTACTATTTTGTAATCGGTATGATTCTGTGGCTCTATACAAAACTATAATGTAAATTACTTAAATTCATTTTAAAAATTCTATTCTTTTGCAAAATTAAGCTTTATTGTACAGGATTGTACCGGCCAAGGTACATTTGTACCTTAAATTCCAGACAAGACCAGACCTTTCCAAATTCCGCATTTAGCAAAATTGTAACAGCACGCGCCTGCCAAATTTCAGACCATGCAATTTATTTGACTAATCGTCCAAGGGGCGTTCTTTTCAACCACGCGTTTGTGCTGTAAAGTCGCAATATGTCTCAGTTTTCCTGTTCATTTGCGATCTTCTGTGGAACGGAATGCGATTTCTCTTCGCGATGGCCCGGAAGGCAACAACTTATACCATTAATTTCGTGTGCCGATGGCATAAAGGAACATCTTAGAGATGTAAATGTATCTCAATCGTGCGTTGTATCAGAGCAAAAGCTCATTTTAGCTCGCGTTGGTTTGTTCGAAGATGATGACAGCCGCGATTTCACGATCTGCCCCAAACATCGCGCAGTCCTTGGAGTAAGATTCCGACCATCAAAAAAATGTGCCAGCATCCTCTTCACGGCAATCGAAAGGGCGAAGGTGACAGAGGAGTCATTCTGAAAACGGCAAAAGAAATCAAGGAAAAGTGGAACACTGTAGTTCCAGTCGGTGCCGGTAATTAAAAAGATTTTATTTTGCATAGGGTGTTGTTACTGACTTGCTTACTTCCTATACGCGCGGCAACTGATATGAAAGGCGTCCATCTGTTTGATGAGTGCATTCAGAACTGGTTTGCAGCGGCCTCTATTATAGAAAATACGTTATAAACACTGAAAGCACTGAATCCAAACCTCAACCAGGTATATCTTAGGTCCGACAAGGCCGGCTGTTACCACTGTGCCTACCTTCTTCTGTCGCTCCCCAGTATTGGTGATCGTACCGGAGTCACGATTGCACGATACGACTTCAGTTAGCCGCAGGATGGTAAAGATATCTGCGATCGTCGCACTGCTGCAATTAAAAGCCACATTCAACGCTTTCTTAACGAAGGAAATGATGTCAAGACGGCCAATGACATGAAAACCGCCATTGAGTCTTATGGAGGCATCAAGGGCTACTATGCGGCTGTGTGTCTAGTTCAACCATCTGCGCAGACGATGAGCAAACATAATATGGCTGAGATACAGTCGCTGCATAACTTCTCTTTCGAGAATGGAGGCATAAGGGTGTGGCGAGCCTATAACGTGGGCCCTGGAAAGTTTTATAGTGCAGCTCAGCTTGCACGGTTTGGTACTCCCCAAGGTCCTACAAAGCTCGTCATAATTCATCCTTTTGGCAGACCACATGTAGAGGTGGGTACCTATCGCCAGCAACGCGCTATGCCTGCAAGATCTTCGTCTCTGCCTGGGTCACATCAAGAACCTCCTGAATCCGCACAGGCAGACCAGGTAGGAGAGAAGGTTATGTTTCATTGTCAAGAGGAAGGGTGTATCAAGACCTTCCAGTCATTTGCCTCGCTCCAAAAGGCACCTGGACGTTGGTACGCACACGGTGAGACTGGTAAAGGAGTCCACCTATGACGAGGTCAGGCGAAAATGGGCGGAGGCATGCCATTCCCTGGGTGGTGGCTATGTTCGGCGTGATTCAGCTACCTTCGACTCCAGTGACCAAGCAACGCCTGGCGAAGTCGTGGAGCTAGGATGGGCTCTTCAGAAAAATCGAAAACCGGTAGCCTTTTCAGAGAAAGCGGAGAGCTATCTGGTAGAAGTGTTTTGGGCCGGGGAGCAAACAGGAAAGAAGGCAAACGCCTCCTTTGTCGCCTCCACAATGAAGTCTTTGAGAGACGAGAACGGGCAGAAGATGTTCACAAAGACCGACTGGTTGACAGAACAACAGATTGCTCGATACTTTAGCCGACTCTCCGCCCTCAATAAGGCTGGTCAATTACGGAGAACCCACTCTTCCTTAATGAATGAGGACGAAGAGGCTGATGCCGATGATCTTGTTGTAGAAGCCGAGGCTGTCCGGACAAGGCAGCAGATAAGGAGGGACCTTGAACTTTAATTTTTTAAAAATTGGTAGGAGTGCAATTACCTTCTTACCTCGTGGCACGAAAGTTTTGCGAAAGTTTAGTTTTGCGAATTGGCGCTTTTTGTGTGTGTGTTTTGAGGGAACTAATTTTTGCAATTAGGACAGGTTTTCTTGCTGAGAATTAACTTTTGCTATTTTTTTTTTAAGTCCCCGGCAAATCAAAGATAATACTTTCTTTTTTATTGAATACATGCAATGGAAAAACATTCGTCAACAATTCCACTGTGTGTATACCCCATTTAAAACCAGCAAGACAGATTACTTTTCTGTGGCATTCGATTACAAACATGTAGCGCAAAAATTTTATGCCACACGGTAACTCGAACAAAGGATGCTCTGGAATAAAGGCCGATAGTACCCAATCAGTGAACGTCGCGTATATTCGAGGATTGTATTCCAGTTTCTTTTACAAGCCAGGAAAAATGACTGTGTGTTACGTCCAAGCAAGAAAAAAAATACCAGCATGTTTTACATAAAATTTTTGAAATGATTAAGCCTTGTTGTCAAACTTGATAAGTACAGTTTCAAAATAAATGCCGCCCTCGAATAAACACAGCATCGGGAACATTAAGTAAACACGGAATATTTAGTAATAAAAAGGTCACGACATTTTTCTTTCAGTTTTGGCCTCGGGGAGACGAAAACAAAAATGTAAATATCTATTTTTTGTTGCGTTTTGTTTTGTTTATTTTTGTTTTATTGTCTCTTCCTGTCTGGACAACCGAAAATTGTTTAGAATTATCAATGAAATTTGCGAGGTAGGCGCGGGAAATTCGCTGAACAAAACATTGCAGGCTCTTTATTGTCACGTAATACTTGCGAGTATTAATGGTGATCGAGAGTGATAGAACTTCGAAAAACTTGTATTTAAAAAAATGCAGATAGGAGGAAACGAATAAGTCATGGAGATAAGTAGGCCATTCTGGAAGCCATCCTTGGAGGCAAAGAAGAGGATTTGAAACAAATATTATCTGGTCATGCAGCGTACATTAGTTCGGCGTAGATCGACGGCGACCCGACTGCGGTAAGCGAAAATAACATCATTCTTCCTTCTAATACTCTTCTTTTTTCGATTTCGTAACCAGAAGTTAAATAAATTTTTTAAGAGCTTAATTTCTCTATCGCTGGAAGGAAGAATTTCTCATCATTATGTTGTTTTTAGATGTGCGAGTTGACATTGCTTTATGACTGGCGTGTACTGGCGTGACTCAAAGTTTGTCAACAACCACGCGCCACGTGGCCTTGAAATCTCCCCTAGGAAATTAAGAACAGCCTGGTTTCTCACAGTAAAGACAATAGGCAATAAACACTTGAATAAGACGACTTATATATAGTTTAACTCGTAAGAAGAATAATCTCTGATTTTGCGAGAACTTCTAACCGAGCTCACAAATATTACGATTTTGCCTTCGATATTTTGGTGACACGCATTTCTAATCAGTGTGAAATCTTTAATTTTCTGGCCCTCTGTAGGATAAAGATGTTCTTCCCATGGAGTAATTGTACTTTGGTAGCTTAAATACATCCCTTCTTCTTAGGTTATAGGGTCGCTGCTCAGTTTTGTGAAATAAGTCACAGATGGGTTTAGGTATTAAGCCATAATAAGGTGAGTACATGAGTGAGGTTAACTTAAGTTTGTAAACATTAGTTAAGGGCTGCCAGTGAATGCGTTTCAACGTCTCCATGTTAACTTCTGTAAGGCCATGTACGATCTTAGCTGCTCTTAAGTGGATCAGTTCAACATCACATAACAAGGAGAGGGTACAAGTTCCCCAGCAGCACGCCATATGTAACGCTGGGAACAATGCTTCTAAAGTAAATGGATTCCAGTACCCTCCTGGGTAGGACCCTCAATCGCTTTAGATTTTTGACTTTTCGACTAAAGCTCTTAGTACAGACAGCGGTGATCTGAGGCTGCCAGGATAATCTAAAGTCAATGGTTACCCCCAAGCAGACACTTGAATTAACATAACTTAAGATCTTATCTCCGAGTATAACTGGTGTCGGAGGCCATAAAAGCTGTTTCTATTGAGTACCATGACCTCTGAATTCCCACTATGGATAGTTAACTTATTATTTCTGCACCAGTTATGTACATGCTCCAGTACGCGATTTAGTGCATCACACACTACATCGACTGAGGGGCCTATGTAGAATAGTGTTTTGTCGTCTGCATACATGTCTATTTCTCCTTCCTTAATCTGATCAGGCAAGTCGTTAAAAAGAGAAAAGTCTGGGACCCAGGAGGGATTCTTGTGGGATGCCACATTTCACAGCATTAAGTTGTGATTTACATCTATTGACAACAGCAAATTCCAGTCTTTAAGTGTTATTGTCAGAGAAAACCAGGCAGGAGCAAAAGATCGAAGTCGGTGTTTGACCTCCACCTTTTAACCATATAAAAGCCACCTGAAAAGATTATCGACGATGGTATTTTTAGAAGTTGATGGGTTTTTTATGTTGAAGATAAAAATTTTCTTGAAATCAGGGCCTTCCACGGGCAAGAAATATCTTGATTTTCGGTTATCTTTTGTCGAACCTAACCTGAATTAACAAGAAGCGAAAAAAAAATTGCCCTTCTTTTTTTTGAAATCTTTAGCCTATAATAAACCAATTGAAATGTAAGTTTCAAAATTTGTCCCAAATCAATGTCTTTCGTGTCACACTTAATATTACCGTCACGTCGTTAATTAAATTAACCAGACCCAGATTTCAGCCATTTTTACACTATTTTTTTTCTCAAAAGCGCGCGGTTTATTTTTAAAGACAGTTACTTTTCTTGATAGCCTATTAAACCTTTACTAAAATAAGGCAAACTTAAAAATAGTATCTCTCAGTAACTCGGCATTACTGACTTGGAAAGTGCACCAAAATAGCGTGAAGCAAAAAGTTTCCCGCCAAATTTTCAGCAACGAATTTTTTTCCATCGACTTCTCTCCGCGTTGAGCTCACTTCCTCAGCAAGGCCTTCAAGAGGGAGATTAGGTTTAGTCTCTTTCACTTGTTAGTGGCGATTAGATTTCAATTTTGACAAAGTAGATGCGTTTAATTCAGTAAAATCAGACTTCAACTGATGATATGGAATTGGCCCAACTTTCCCGCAAAATATTTTTTTTGTGTCACGCTACATCGAGTCCCTGTGAATTTATTCGACGTTACTTTTGCTGAACAGTGCAATTAGTAAAATTATAAGAAAAGAGGCAAAATTTGTGTTTAATTACTGATGTCTACCGAAAAAACTGTTGTTTACATAACAGTGTGTTTTCACCTGCATGTAGGATTGATTTAATGTCACATAAGCCTTCCGACGAAAAAGTGTCTGCTTTGCTGGATATTGGTCAGCTTAAATCTCTAATCGTGAATTGTTCGTTTTCAAAGGAAGAATCTTCGTGTTCTGAGAGTGGAGTTGGATCTGCTGTTCTTCCACTGTTGGCGTGCAAACGAGATATGACCTCGCACCTCGTAAGTTTTGGAATTAGTGGAAAGCGTGGTCAAGAAGAGGCAGGAGTCAGCAAATCGGGGGCAGGTGAGTGAGGACTTCTCTTTATACATTTAGTTAATTCTCGGGTACTCACGTGCTGTTTAGGTCATGGGACGTCTCATACGTGCGTTTCATTGCACTGTTCATTCATGTGTAAGTAATTTAGGTTTTAGAGGCATGTAATATTGAGCCAAAGTAAACAGCATAAAACCATGGAATGGCGATTCACTAATATTATACGAGTTACAAACCATATATGCCAATGGAATAAAAAAATGCCGATAGAATAAGGCGAAGTTGAAAACGTTTACGCTTATCAAAAACCAATCTTATTTTAAAGTTGCTGTTTACGCGCGTGCCACGTGGAGTCTGCGAATTATGCCTCATATAAAATTGGACTAGTGAGAGTATCATCAGTTATATGTCAAACTCTTCACACAAACTTTTCACTAAACATGTATTACGTTAATATAAAGATTAAAACAAAAAATACTGTTGGCATAGCAAAAAGAATTGTGATCTTCTTGCATTGTTCATTTCTGGAATCAGCCTTCTGAACAACTTCTTATATGAGGAAAGGGGAGTCCGTGCTTGGAAATCTTACAAGGTTGGTCCGGGTTGCTTCATTCCGTATGACAAAGTAATTATCGAAAGGCAAGGGGACACTGGACTGAAGGTAATTCAACCTTTTGGTGCCAGAACGAAAGAACGAGGTACTATAATTGCAGAAAACACTCGGTCTCTAACTGAAATTTTCCCGTGCACGGAGACTGGATGTGTTCTCAGTTTTAAAACACTCGACGAGGTTGAACAGCACATGGATTCAGGAAAACAAGTAAGAGAGTTAGAATCGGAGTCCCTGTATGATAGCATCAGAAAAAAGTGGACCAAGAGGCTTACCGGCGTTAATGTAGCCTTTCATGAAACTGGAACTTACTCCGCAGAAGAACTAGACTTTTCATATCCCTCTTCGAGCAAAAAAGATCAACAGCCAATGAGATGGGCACTCAAAACGGTAAAGAAGACGTCGAGAATGGGGCCTATGTAAAAGCGTATTTGGTTCAGAAATTTGACACAGGCTGTAGAAGTGGGCAAACGGAAGATCCGGTTCAGGTTGCTCGGTAAAAGAAAATCGTTAAGGACGATGATGGACATTTTTTGTTCATCCGACAGGAATGGAGAAGAGCACAGCAGATAAATAGTTTTTTCTCAAGGCTTTCAGCAGTCCAGCGAGAGACACAAATGGAAAAAGATACGAATGAATATCCTACGAGCCAGGAATTTACCGAGGAGGACCCGGATTTAAAAGCGCTAGAAAATGAAATTACGCTTGAAAATCTACGTATAGCAGTAAACCTTCAGGTGACTGCACCTCATCATCCTATTGCTGTCCGAAATAGGAACCTGTACGAACTTTCAAAAGCGAGGAAACCCAACAAATGGAAAGTAGCTGAGAGAAATTCTTCAATTAGAGGTCTCTGGCTCACTAGCGAGAAAGAAATTATTTGTCGAACCCTTAGAAACATACGCTAAATGTTTCACCTGTTTCACACGTGTAGAAAATGAACGTTAACGCGCATGCCATCGTTAAATCTTCGAATCACTCTCTTTATTTTTTTTAATATATGCTTAAATGTAATGCATTATGGTACAGCCTGCAATGGAGACCTGTGGTATCTTTCGAAATGGCCCTACACAGTCAATACTTTGTTTACAGTCAGAAGAAACATTGAGTTGTACCTTATTTACAATTTACTTTCGTATTTTCAGATTTAAAATGTGATATTAGCTAGACCGCAGAAAGCATTTTAAGACTTGTTTTGTTTTGTTTGCGTGCAGTTTGCTTCCAATCGGAAAAAATCCCGATTCCATTTGTTGTTAACGGTGTATTAGCTAGTATCAATGACTTATAAGAGGTATCGTCGAGAATGAAGTATGCGTAAAACCTTTTATAAATCACGTGGTCTTGGCAAGTCAAACTAAAGATATTGCGTGCTCTGAATTGCAACAATAAGAACTACCCGTTTCTTGCATCTTTGATGTGTCAGCTATTATTAACAACAATGTCAGTTTCACTGCCAGGATAGTCTGCAGGGAAATCTCTGTTTCGCTTTTACAATTGACACTGACTGGTTTTCTTCTTCGCAAAAAAGAGAAAAACAAAACTTAACGATAGTTAGTTGTAAGTCAGAAAGGTTCTATGTTTAACAGAGCTTGCAGTCTTACATTTGGGTTACATATATTATGGGGCAAAAGCAAGTGAAAAAAGGACTAATATAGAAATAGTTCATAACAGTGGCATCACCACAGATGGAAACAAGGCGGCTAGTCTGATATGTTTATATTCTTCTCTTACTGAATTGACACAGTTTTTCAGATTACCCTCTTATCATTAGTTTTGAATGATTTTTCTTATGCTTGAGAAGGTCAAACTTTGCGGAGAATATATCTGCAGGGATTCCCCGCAGCGTGCCATATAATTTTTTTTAGAGGGAAAACAAATCAGTTTTGTATAAGGGGTGTGTAAGTAAACAACGTACCCGATTACCTTTACTGAACACTGTCTAGTAAATTTTTGACTTATCGTCCAGAAAAATAGATTTGTATATTATTTCTTCTCCAAAAATTTGGCGGGAAAATTTTTTGCTAAATGGCATTTTCGTGTAACTTTCTACGTCGGCCTTAGCAATGTACTTAAAGATACCAATTTTAAGTTTGCGGTATTTTAATAAAGGTACAACTGGCTATTGATACAGCAATTTCCCTTAAAAACAAACCACGCACGTTTGACAAACAGCACTGCGAAAATGGCAAAAATTTGGCTCACATTCGTTATCAATTCGGTGCTAATATTAACTGCGACATTGAAAACATAGAGTTAAGCCCAAGAAAGATTGTTAGACTTCAATCAGTTTATTGTGGGTTGGAGGTTTGAAAAACCTATGGCACGTTTTTCTCACTTAGAGTTCTTTCATTTAGGTTCGACAAAAGTTCGCCGAAAATCAAGCTATTTTATGCCCGTACAGTGGTGGTATTAAAATACCACCATTGATAATCTTTTCAGGTAGGTTTTCTATGGTAAAAAGGTGGAGGTCAAACACCGACCTCGCACTTTTGCTCCTGCCCGGTTTTCTCTGACAATGACACTTAAGATAGTCTCTTATCCACTCCAGTGCAGAGCCACTGAAGCCTAGGCCTTGAAGCCTTAGATCGAGTATTGAGTGCAAGACACAGTCAAATGCTTTTTTGATGTCGATGATTACAACACCCACTACATTTCCATTATCTAGGGCTATTTTCCATTTCTCTGTTAAGTGTGTCAACAGTCCTTCCGTCGATCTCCCTTTTATGAATCCCCACTGATTTTCATTGGAAAGGCCATTTTCGTTGATAAAGTTGTCGATGTTTCGGCAAACGGTAGCCTTCAAGATTTTACTAGGCATGCTTAGCATTTGAAGTGGCCTGTAGTTGCTTTTATCCGTGGAATCGCCTTCCTTAAAAACAGTGTGCATTCGTGATGTTTTCCACAAGGAGGGCACCCTAGAATCAGCACAAGGCAAAGTTTAAATAATGGTTGGAGGCCTCTAATGATGGATTCGCCGCACAGCTTGAGATCTCTGGGAGAAACGCAGTCAGGGCCTGTTGCCTTTCTTGGGTTGATAGTTAATATACCCTTAATTAAGGAGCGTGGGGTAGTGCAAAGTGAGGTCGGGGCATGTGGGAGAGATCCTATAGATACGGTGTATGGTTGAGTGATCCTGTGTTGGTTGAAGATTGGACATTAGGTTTTCTCCAACAGTCGAAAAATAATCATTCATAAGAGTGGCTTTTACGCTGTCCTCCAAAATGATGGTATCTAGATCTTAACCATCTCTAATAGGGCCATAGTGTTTTGTTTACATTCCTGCTTCTTAACTTTCTTTACCTTGTTCCAAAAATCTCTGCTGTTTTGAGTTTTTCCAAATTAATTCTTCCAGTACAAGGCTTTTGCCGTTCTTAGCTGGCGGGTAACCTCGTTTCTAGCTTTCTTAAACTCTCGCCAGAGATCCTCGCATTGCGTTCTTTTAACTTGCTGCCGTAACTTGTATCGCTTGTTCATGCATATCAATGCTCACAAAGTCACATGTAGTAACGCAGGCCATCAAATAAAGTCAATCTTGATGTGAACCAAACGAAGGAAGCCAAACGTTTGACGACCTTCAGTAATAAAATTTCAATATGTTTGGATTCGACAGTGTGTAATCAACTTCAGATGTTTCTTGTTTCTCTTCGGCTCGGCTGGGAAGTGAATAGTGCTTGGCTAATCACCGAGCTAGCCAATCAGCGCGCGCGAAAAGCACTATGCACTTGTGTGGTATAGAATGTCATGTATACTCCGCGTCGTCACTGGAAGGGTTTCAGTGAATTAGCTACCACCAAAAAGCCCGTTGGCATTCTGAACTTGATACTTTTTTATATTCTCATGCAAATAAAATTAATTTACACAAGAAAGGTTTCGCACTTAGCCTTTTTTTGAAAGTGAGAGTTTTTGTAACTCAGAAATGACCTATTGCTGGGAAAGAGGAGAAAACGTTGGACAGCAACGCACAAAGAACACCACAGCAAAACCTGCGCCTGCGTTTTGTTGTTCTGCTTCATCTTGCTCGTGTTTTTGACCATTTTGAAATTGCTTTTATGGATAACCAAGCAAAGATCACTGGAGTATTTAGTCTATTAGATTCAGAAACGGTAAGTTGATAATAACTTGTGTAATTTTGGCTGATTAAATCTGAGCGGCAGGTATTTTCTTTCATCAAAACGAAGTTTCTGACTGCCATTCAACATTACTGAAGCTAAGACATAGTTTTTCGAGTTATAAAGTAATTACTTGCATGATCGTGTATTGAAGCTTTAATTTTCAGTTCTTCAATTTCTCAGTCTTAATGTCTTTAAACTTCGCTTTGTAGTTTTATTTACCAGAGAGCTCGTGTACATGTTTTGAAATGAAGGGTCCTTGTTTCGGTTACTTCTTTAATAAGTATTGCTGTTCTCTTGTCAGTTATCGCCCTCAACAAATTGGTCTGGTCGAGCGCCAGCGACCTACAAACTTCAAACACCATTTTCAGCGTTGGTGCAACCAGAAAACCCCTTGGTGCAAAAGCCTGAAACCCTAAAACTGAATGAATTTTTAAAAGAAACAGGTTTTTTCTGTATCTTTTGTTCCAGTTTCGTGCTTTTTGTTTTTAAATTTCGCGCGACGGGAATTTTATGTTTTGCAATTGGATAAAATACGCAACGGGAAATACGAAAAGTGACCGGATGTTGAATTTTTCTCTTATGCGCAGTGCGACACGAGGACAGGGCTGAATAACGTACTACGCATGTCCCTGACATCACTTGTTTACCTGTCTAGCCCCGTGCGAAGTGGAATTCTTGCATCTTTGACTATCTGTTAAACTCAAATTTGTGAATGCCAAGGAAGGAGAAATTGTACGAATACGTAAGAAATGCAACTCGTGGAAAGAAATGTTACGTAAACCAGCGATAAAGGAAAATGTTTTTGACTGTCCCGGCGAGGTTTGCCATTGTTTTGACCGCTAGTAAGCGGCAGTAAGTTTGCACAAACATGACTGAAAAATTAAAAAAGAGCAATGTGCTGGAGTTTGGCCGACTTTTCTTCGATGGTGCGTAAACGATTTACTTAAACATTACCTTATTGTGGTCAAGGAGGAGCAAATCTTTGTAATGTAGCCGAGCGATAACAGTTGTTCTTAAACAAGGCTGTTGAACCATTGTGTGAGTTCATCTTCTTCGATCTTCGCTCTAATGTATATTTCTCGTCTAGTTCCTTTTTGATGTAGTTCTTCAGGCTGAATATCACACGTATTAGGGGATGGACAACCGGGGTAAACTAACCTTCCTACTGCGTTGAAACATTCAGGAAACTGACTGATCACGCACTGTTTGTCCTTTTCACGGGTTACTTCTTTGACGCTGTATCGTTGCAGGGTGTGGTAACGTTGTCGTGAATAGGAAAGTTGGATATGAATAGGTTCATGTCAGTCAGTGAAAATCTGGAGGCCTATGATGGCTGGGCCTGGGATGTCTGTGGCATAGACGGCTGCTCGAGTGTCTCTGCAATACCTATCGCACTTTGAAATAAAAAAGCTTTCGCACTTTATAATAATAGATCATCGCACTTTGTAATAATTAAAGCTGTCGCACTTTGTAGTAAACTTAAAATTGATCGTCGGAGGATAAGTAAACCAAATAATAAGTATCATTATCGACAACAACAAAAATAATAATACTAACATTCCAATGAAAGGTTTTCAGCACCAATTTTTCAGGTGGGGCCGGAGGAAAGTGTTCACATCAATTGCGACCTTCCGAATTCAAGATCTTCGTAGGAAAGTACAACTCTTTCTATGTGGACGACTTCCAGATCATGAGATACTGTCCATAACAGCAAGAGTCCGTAGTGATGGGATTTTAAATTAGAATTTAGCTGCTATCCGTATTATCGCGTTTTCCATAAAAGTAAGGTGTCCTTGACTATATAAGCAAACTTTTTTGAACGTTTTGCTAATAGCACGGGAAAAGAAGAAATCCGGTTTCATTACCTGCGAGGATATGACCAGAGATATAATAAGATTTTAGTGTTTACTATCATGAATAATCGCCATACCAATATTCATGAAACCAAAAAACACAAACATCAAACACAACATGGTGCCACAATCATTATTGTAATCAGACAGTCATTATCATCATTATCATCATCATCATCATCGTTATTGTTACTGTTACTGTATTATCGCACTATTCCATATCGTTTGCCCAGGTCATTGTGCCACAATGACGGCTAAACTTTGAATGCGCTAGAACCGACATGAAACAAAGTAGATTCATAATAATCAGAAAGATGACAAAAAATAAAAAAATGCAAACACGAAAAGAAAATCTTAAGAACAATGACATGAACAAAAGAGCTCACTCTCGAACGTTTATGCTCAAGTTCTATCTTCTATGTATGTTGTAACAAGGCATTTTTCGCCTTTTGTTGCCACAATTTCTTTCTCTCTGGCAAAGTATTGAATTGTGTCTGCCAAGAGCTTAGACGTATGCTACTTGCTTCGCCAAGATATGTCCATGATAATATGATAATAAACCATCCAAGACCTACTAAACGCAGTACCATGCAAGCGTTTGCCCATCTTTAATTTGAAATTGTTCGCCGTAATTCAAACATGACACCAATTGGGGGCCCAAACATTCTTATACCTTTTAACGCTGACATTTTCCATTGATATCTCGAGTATTAAATTTACACAGTTGATTGTAAACTTGACATCTGTGGGTAGGCCACGACGCGAAAAGGTTCCAGATCCTTCTTTAACAATGAATCACCTTATTCTTTACTATAAGTAATGTGTTTGCCAACTTCTTGTTTTTGTCAGACACCTTACTATTTGAGTATTTTTCGCTTTGAGGGGAAATTGTGGAATTGAATTTTGCCCATCCATAAATTCAACAACTTGACTTCAAAATGACATCAAATTACGTCATTGTATCAATCAAGTTATGCCTAGATGTTGGAAATATAGAAATTGTTCTGTGTTATTGTGATGGCCGTTTTATGAGTGGCTTTTATATAAATGATATTAATCAGAAGTATGGTTATCTAGTGAATGGATCAAAGAACTGGCTGATTGTCAAGTCGGACGTACTTGCAGATGAGGCAAAGAGGGTGTTTCGAGATGAGGTCAATATTAAAACTGAAATTCAGCGCCACTAAAAGGCCGTCATCGAATCTCAAAGATCAATATTGTCGGGAAAAGATCCTTGGATGGAAAGGAGAACTCGAAGCACTATCTGAGATAGCAGAGAGCCAGCCTCATGCAACCTACACTGTTTTCACGAAGTGTTACACGTCCAAGTTTACCTATTTCAAGCGCACAATAGAGTCATTTGAAGATTACGTTAACCCTTCCCAAAAGGCGATCGACGACTTACTTCTCCCAACACTATTTGGTCGAATGGAGCCCCTCCCTAGTGATCTGCGTCAGCTTGTTACTTTGACACCCGCTCAAAGAGGGCTAGGCGCACCCGACTTACGGTTTGAAGCTCCACAGTCGCTCCACAGCAGTTTGCTGATTCTACGTCAATAACAGCACCACACGTAGATTCTATTACCACACAGAGCATGTTCGTGGTGGCAGGCGAGAATTCCACGGAGGAGTTAAAAGACAACATCAAGCCTCGAAAACTGCTTCGGTGAAATCGAGAACAGAAAGTATTGATTCCACTCTACCGTCGGATCTGCTGCGGTCAGTTAACCAATCGAGAGACAAGGGTGCGCAGTACCTCTTGTCGATCAAGGCTTAGTGCTGAATAAACAAGAATTCAGACACTCTCTGTTTTTAAGGTATAATATGCCCCTGTCCGAGTTACCATGCAAGCGTGTTTGTGGTGAGAAGTTTACCGTCTGCCATACCCTGTGATGCAAAAAGGGAGGGTTTGTGGCGTACAGACACGATGGTGTTCGCAACCTACCTACCTCACTTATTGGTAAGGTTTACACCAACGTTGAAGTCGAACCACAACTACAACCTCTCGATAATGAGCGATTCAACCTCAGAAGAGCGGTAACAAGCCTGGAGGCAAGACTGGACTTAAAGGCAGGGGGCTTTGGGTCTCGTGGAGACACAGCATTTTTCGATGTCAGGGTAACACATGTTAACTCCAAGTCTACCCAGGGAAAAGCAACATCCACAATCTTTAAGGAGCAGAAGGAGGAGAAAAAGCGGAAGTACCAACAGACGGTGCTGGACTATGAAATAGGATCTTTTACTCCCCTAGTTTTTGGAACCAACGCTGGGATGGGAGCCGACTGCAACTGCCTTCTCAAACACCTAACCGAGAAGCTCTCAAAAAAGAATGAGGAACCTTATCACATTACTATTACTTGGATTGTAATAATATAGAGATTTAGCTAGGGCTAAAAGCGAAGCTCCCACTAATATATTAATAATTTAAATCAAATAATAAACTTGTAATCCACAAATCAGTTAACTTAGGGGCACATTCATTTTAGTTTTGAGGGAAAGGCTAAGTGATTTTGGAGTGAAACATCTTACATCGAGTTGATAGCCTTATATGTACACCCAAATATAGCAATCATCTTTGACCACATTCAAAAGCCATAATGGCTCTTGATCAATGTAAATTAGCCTGGAAAACAAATCAGGCCGAATTTTTTTGCTTTCGACAAGTTTACTTTACAAAAACTTGCCAACAAATCTCGGGGTGTGTAAACTAACCTTTTATACTTTTTATATATCACATCTGAGGTGAAACAGTACTATGTATCATACAGACCTCGGACAGAATTTAGTATTTCACAATTTTTCAAGACAAATTGCATTCAGTCAATATTCAGGACGGCCAATCTTGGGCTTTTAGCGAAACCGTTCAAAAAATTTCCAAAATCACCTGTACGGCCAGTCCGTTCTCACTTTTAACGAGCGCCAAATTTGCAGTGAAGATTAATAGAGTTGCGCTTCAACATAATAAAGAATTTATGTGTTTTTTTTTTTATTTAATGGTTTTATAAAGATGTGTAATCTTAAAAAGCGTTTGATAGCGCGGCATTTTGAGTACTTCTGCAAGCGATGTTCATGAACGACCGAAAACAAACCACAAAGCGATTAAAATTCCAAAAGAGACTACTAACAATCAATAAAAGAAATACAATTCGGTAAAACATTTAATTTACAGAGACAACAATTTTCATTCACGAAGACAAGTATGAAAGTTTCTCAAAAAAACCTTAGTC
>NC_133201.1:29351297-29401297 GCF_958299795.1 Porites lutea | reverse complement strand
GCTCACAATATTCTAAATATTCAGTCCTATCGGCATCCCTCAGAATTTTCACATCTGACCAGCGCATTTGACGACGCATTTGACGACGTCGTTACTCATGGTTGATATCTATGAGTAATCGATGTCATCAATAATATTAATAGATAGGCCACAAAATTTTTGGCCATCAATTAGTCATTAATTAACCACTGATTATTGCGAATAATCAATGACTTATCAGTTGATTACCCAATGATTACTCAACGACTACTCACTGATGTCATTCATCATCGATTAGTTACGTCTGGTGTTAAGTAACAAACAAAGAGACAGTGGGTCGTTCACTTACAATTCCTGCAAGTAAATGAGGTTTGAGAATATCCCTGATGGGAGTTCTTTGATCTTGTTGTCTTTCAAAACCCTGCAGAAAAATAAATAAAGTTAATGTGCGTCAGTTAAACGAAAATGATGTAATGTTTTTCCCAGGTCTTTATAGGCTAAACAACTAAACTAAACTCGCACCAATCAGTCAAAAGTGGATAATTTTATGATATGGTTTGACTCTCTATTGTCCTCAAACTAAAAGCGAAATGGACCTCGTTTTCCTGTTGGTCGCCACTTTGTTACATGTAATCCTATTTGCAATTTCATGTTTATAATAGGGAGCTTTAGGCCCCGTCCACACGAAGATGATTGTGAACGCAAACGCTAGTAAACGCAAACTTTTTTATGCGTTTAGGCCTTCCGTCCACAAGAAGACGACGAAAACGCTCACCGTAAACGCATAAATTCGAAAACGCTCTCCAAAGTGGATAAATTTGAAAACGCCGTTTATGCGTCTTCGTGTGGGCGGCCGTAAACGTATATTTTCGTAAACGATGTGAAAACGCTGACGTCAGATGTCAGCGCCAGTCTCTTTTATTGAGTGCGTTTCCAAGATGGCGTACACACGAGTGTTGAGCTGTGTCATGCTTGCGCTTATTTCAAGCATAATTGCGAGCATTCAATTGAATCATGCAATAATCGATATACAGGAAAACTACAAAAGAAGAAGATTAAACCTCTCAAGATTGTTATCCACAACTACAAGCACTTTTACTCGAGTAAAACGACTTAGATGCAGACGTGAGAGCCAAGAGAGAAGATTCTGGACCAGACCAGGTCGTACAAGCGCCTGGTGGAACAACTTTGCCGATCAAGTGGTGATACCAGAAGAGTGGAAAGAGAACTTTCGAATGAGCAGAGACTCGCTATATAATCTAGCTGAAGAACTGTTTACGAGCGTTTTCGTGGGGACGGGTTAAAACGATACGTAAACGATGATCGTTTTCGTGTGGACGGAGATAAAAAATAGGCGTTTACTAGCGTTTGCGTTTACAATCGTCTTCGTGTGGACGGGGCCTTAGATCGAGGACGCGACAGATCTGCGACGCGGCTGGAAGTAATCTTTCACAGAAAAGGCTTCCTGCCCATGCTCTACCCTTCAAATTTGACGCGTCATGAAGCGTACAAAACGCGAGTCAAAGGGATTTAGCGCTGTGTAGAAAACGTGAGTATTAATTGCCTTCGTCTTAAACAAAATGGCTACGTATGTACCTTCTCAACCTAGAATTCGAAACCCAGATTCATATAGAAACTTTCTCGTGAAAATTGACGTTACAAACTGCAATTACGAGAACTTCACTTTTGACTCAGTCAAGATTGTTCTTTAAGTAGTGATAGACTCTAGTTTGTTTCTGTTGATCATTTCACGTAAGTATTTGGACTGGAGCGAACGCGATCTTCTGTAATTTCTCCTCTGATGTCATGCGACTGTTCAGAATAAATCATTTAGTTCAACAAATTGTGGAGTTTTTTTAATGCACATTTCTGTTTATCTGAACAAAGAATCATATTTAGTGCTCCTGATTTGTATAAGGATTTATTACATACCTTTCGACATAAACATAGCAAGGAGAAAGATATACATATTTATTGTCACATGCCTTAAAATTAACAAGCAAAATTTAGAATTCAGAAGAATTTGAGTATTCTTTGTGCCATTTATATTATCAACGCTTGCCAGTATGGGTGGCAGATACCACATATGGTCAAAATTAGGAGTGTTTTCGTACGAAATACGTCATTATGACGTCATCATGACTTATTTCGTGACGAAAAACGTGTCTAGCACCACATACCCTAAGTAAAAAAAAACTACAAATCTGATTTTATGCGACGTTGTCCTTGCTCCTGTCCCAATACAGTCATTGTACTCGCGTTTAATATACTCTTAATTCTGACCATGTATGGTCATTTGGCGGGAAATTTGAATTTCTTTAATAAGTTGTAACTTCACGCCATTTTATCCGATTGAGATGGGTTTTCGCTATAAATACTTTTTTTTGTGTAGCAAAACTGTCTGTAACGGTTTGAACACTGCTTTTCAAATTTCTAATGCTACTAAAATAGGTGTCACTTATGACGTCATACTTTCAAGAAACGTCAAAAATACCTATACCATCGTAAAAATTTAAAGAAAATTTTTCTATAATTAAGATGGTCTGATGTCTTGCTTCATTTGGAATATAAACTACTCCTTAATGAGCCAAAAATTGAATTTAAAAAGTTGCAAGAGGAAAAGCCCTAGCAACCGACCATCGTGCGAAGGCTAGGGTACTAAGTCCACAACTGTAAAATGGTCTGTTAAAAATTCATCCCTCTCGGTTGCAAGTTTCTGCACATATTCCAAACACACTGATCCAAAGTGGTTTCACGTCGTTGTGTGGTAGAACAAAATTCATCGCTGGCTTCGCAACATTTGTACTTCGCAAAATAAGTCTCTCCTGGCTGAATCTCGAACTTTGTACTCAGCGGTTGTTATCGTGGATCAGGCTTAAAAAATGACAAAAATCTTCCAGCGATCAAAAACATTCACGCTTAATCACGATGGACGGTAATTGATTCCACTAACAAGGGAAAAAGGGGAAGTTTTAACTTCTAAATAAATGCCAGAATGCGTTAAAGCAGATTTAGATTAGCTTTATTGGAGATCGCGCGCTTAACACTTACGTCCGATGAGATGATGAGATCGAGCTAATTTATAGCCCTTAAGCTGTTTCAAGGAATCCCAAGGCAACGTCTGATCATTTTTTTCGATCATTCTTTCTTTCTAAATCGCCTATTGCAATTTAGAATTTTAAAAGCGAAATAGCCTTTTCGCTATAAAAGCAGTGTAAGGAGCGAAGGATCGAAATTCCCTCTTCGTCCGCCATCTTGGAAAACTTTGCTTTGAAACGTGATGCTCGACTCGTAACGCGGGTTTCTCACTGGTTGGAAAGCTGGTCAGCACTGTCCTAATACATTGGGATAATCCGGACTGATGAGTGAGCTTTGATTGGTCAAAAAGAGATAATAAATTTGGATGGGTAGGTGCTTGACGTCACTTGCGTGCCTCTTTTCAAACTATATGCCTCTCCACATAAAAAAAAAACTTTACAACATCGCTTATAGTGAACAAAAATTCTTACCAAAAAAAACCGACGGAGAATTAGAAAAGAGACCGTAAATTATTATAAAATGACAATATAAACTGAAAGGCGAATTACAATACCAGTGAGGGATAATTGCGCATGCGTCGCGTAGAATTCCGGGTCCGTTGAGGTCAACAAAAAATTTCCCGTCCGGGTAGGAGTTAGTATTTAGCCGTTTTTAGCCGTGACACTTCTAAATGAAGCATACATGAGGTAAAAACAATAAAACGGTTAAAGAGTACTGGAAACAAGTTTGAAAAATAAAAAAGATGGCGACCGAAACGCGGGGAAATTTTTTTTCTGGCTTTCAAAGACGTTTTCTAGAAATTTTCTTCACGCTGGCTACCCCTCACGGGTTCAGGTCAAATTCAAAGGAAAACAAAAAACCCAGTTTTTATCACAATCCTTGGTTTTAAAGACTGTGGTGGGTTTAAAGGCAGCCAAGAGATGTCACGATATCAGGTGGTACCGTTCGCGATTTCTGCAAACTTTGGTTGTAATCTTTCCACGAAAGTCTACGCAGGTGAAAGTCCTTACAAAAATGGCGATTATTTGGTTGGTTTTTAGCGCGAAAAACCCAGTGAAATCCGATAAGCTGGCATTAATCGAAGGCAAGATCTTGAGTTTGATGTTTCTTGATAAAAATATTCCGGTGGTACCCATTGAGATTTGGTTACGAGTAACTCACAATCAGAGACAAAAAAACTCCGAAAGTCGCTTCAGTCTTATTATTCCGCCATATTTTAAAGACCAAATCGTGGCTCGAATGCGGCTCTAGCCTGTTAAATTCCCGGATGTGACCGGGCATTCTACCCGATGGTCGTCCGACCAAAACAACAACAAAGTTTCATATACTTTGAGGATTAATACATTAAGCATCAAATCATTGTTCACGTTATTATAAATTGTGTTCCTATTGAGTTCCATGGCTATAGTTTCTACTTAGTTGTCGACCTTCCTTTTTCGGCTTCATTATCTGAAAATTTTTCATGCCGATCCCTGTTAGTTTATCCGAGCTTAAAGGTTAACAGCAACGTGGCAAACGTTCACTAAAACATACTTGCTATGACAATCATATTTCATTAAAAAGGGTAATTTCCTTAAGCCACAGAAAAACAAAACAACGTAATGCCTCAAACACTGGCCTTCTGCAACGGTACACAAAGACCCAACAAATCTACCACACATTATGAAGAGCAGCTCTGAAGCACCACAAAAAAGTCCAAATATCCGTTGATAAAAGACCCACTTTTGGAAGGTATGTGTGACCGTCTCTAAATTGACGTCCGCAAAACAAGGACCTAGAAGAACTAATTCTTCAACATTACAAAGACGAAGGGAAGCACCATTCTCATTTGAGAAACAACCCTTCCGAACAAAGTCATTGTGGACTCTGGCAACCAGAAGGTAAATCACGTGACACACAAGCCCCAAACCCTGTCGAACACAACGCGTATGGTGTGAAGGCCCTTAAGATCGCCAAGCAACCAGGCCATGCAACTGTTGCGCTAACTGTTACTTAGAGACCACCTTGCTAAAGTATACAGACTCCCAAATACTAAAAAAAAAACAAACAAACAAAGAAACATACAACAGGCGCCTCCTCCGCCACAATCAAGCACTAATTGCCAGCTTCACCGGGGAAAACGACTTATTTTCATATTACCTATCCGTTGTTTTCCGTTCGTCTTTAGTATTCGCTGTTTATTATAGGTTGAAAAATGACAAATACCTAATAAGGCTTTCAGTCTGTCAATCTGGAAAGGACTGTAAAGCTTTTAATGCAGGTGGACTATGCCACTTCATGTCACACTCCTTTCTTGTCGGGCTTCGAGAAACTATCATCCGCCCCCAGACTGAGACCTTTCCACTCCAATAAACATCCCTACTCTGAGGAACCCATACGTCCAATCGGTAAGGTCATTAAGCCCACGTAAGGGGAACTCACACTTCGAAACATCGAAATTTCAAGTCATAGCGCACATCGAGGCAAACCAGCTCCCCTTTGAGGAAGAGACAGCAAGGGTGTTTTTCTCCAACACAACGAACATAAATCTAGCCAGATCCACATTCACATTGAGCCTCTTCCACTCAGATGACGTCCACGCCGTCGGCGGTGTCAGTGACTTTACGACCAGGGGTCCATTTCTCGAAAGTCCCGATAACTTTTCAGGCCCAAAAAGCTGTTTTATGTTTGCCATGTCTGCATTTAAGATCAGAGTTTCAATAATTTTGAAAATAATAAAGTAAAATTATCAGTATTGACGGTTTTTGAACTACATGTAGGAACTGGGCTATCAGGTAGCCTCTCACGCAGGCTTTTGTAGGGGAGTCTTATTTCGTCTCCCCCCCCCCCCCCCCCCCCCAATGCCTGCTTAGCCAAGACCATCATTTCTTTCCGCCGCTTCGCCAATCAAATGCATATATAACATACCAAAATCTAGTAAGTTGACCTTGAACGCAAAAGTTTTTCACGCAAACGGAGCTAGGACAAATAATCTTGATAAAGCTGTTAGCACCAGTGTTAAAAGCGACTTACGATTTTTTAAAGTAACAAGGCGACATATACGTTAGTTTGCTGACTGGCTTTGGCAAATCGCTTGCTTATCATGTTTAACATTCGGTGATCGATGGCCTCAGTCACCACTTTTTCAGGTCACGTAGCGGTAGTTGTGTCTCCTCTCGCATCAGAGTGTCCTAGTCAGTCTGCGCGATTTGTAGCCACAAGACACGGAAAAGTAGAGAAAACAGCGTATTCGGTTGCTTTTGGCACTCTACAGTCACGGTGGAACGCTGAACGTCGGAGAGAGGTTCTGTTAAGTCCCACGGACGTGGAAAAGTTATGTTGATGAGGCGTACATGTATGTTATAAAGCAATTTTAAGAGCAGGGAAGATGGAATAATTTTTATGTTTCATGTGTTGAGATGAGTAAGTAAATTTCAGAGATTTCGACGCTGAAGGTCGCTTTGTTGTTGCATGAAGTGTGATGTTTCACCTCTGATGTCAACATCTTTATTGGGAATTTGCTGATATACCCTTCGATTTACAGACTGCCATACATATGTAAATGCCACATATCTGCTCTTTGATGTCTTCTTAATAATTCTTCTTTGCTTTTTCTAGCGTCACTATGCCTTTTTTGGCATTTGGCGAGTAAGTAAACATCTCGGATCCAAAGCTCTGATATTTGCTGAAATTCCCACCGCCTACCCACTCGATCAAGCGAGGAATGTCAACTCCAATTTTCCGTAAATTGTGTACTCTTTCAGCAGATGACTGGTGCTGTCTTCTGTGTTCAATCAATGATTTCTGCTTGTATACATTTTTTAGTCTCGTACACTTCCGAGGAATACTGTTTTAAGTCATAAAAAACCATTCCTCTTTTCCTGTATGTTTTTTGTTGTTTACTTTTTGGCAGCTAATCGAGCGCATAACGCCCCCGAAGAATCATAAGAAGCTCAATGTTGGAAGATATATGAAATGACGGAAGGAAGAGAGAGATCGTGCTTTAAAAGAAAGTACAAATCTGTTGAACTGTATTGAAAATGAAGAAACGAAACCCAAGACACAGCGAATGAAACTTGAAAGGCTTCAGTCCGAGGTAATGTTGTTGAAGCTCACGTTTTATTTCGTTGTGGCCAGTGGCAGATACTGAACATGTTCTAGAATGTATTTGTTGTGTGCGTTTTAGGGATTCCAGTGCTGGATTATTCTGCCCGCACGTTTCCATCACAATTTTTTATTGTTATTACTATTATTATTAGGTTCATAGAGTACAGTTAGACTACACTATCTCAAAACAGTGAGGTTAGTTGGTATATATTTTTTGTTTAAAGATTATTTTTTAGTTTTTTGTTATTCTTAGTTCTATATTGCTCACTTTGTTATTTTTGGTTTCGGAGAGTTGCTTATCACTAATAACTTATTCAACAAATGCAAACAAAATGTAACTGCTAATCTAAACGCACAGGTTGTCGAAACCTCAGTCACTGTTAACAACAACAGTCCTATTCAGGATTACGTTCACCCAGACCATCAAACTCACCTACTTTTTAAATGGATTTCGTTAATTAATTTTTCATTGCAACGATTTTCTGCAAAGAGAACCAGAAAGGCAACTGTACTTCGTGATGGCAAGTCTAAACGGCGTCCAAAAGTTGAATTGAAAAGAAAACACGTGTTACGGCACTGATCCATGGTGGTACAAAGACAAACAAGAGACCAGCACTTGGTGGAATATTTGATACATTAAACAAAAGATGTAAACTAAGCGAGTTAAAATGGTTGCGTCAAATGCATATTCTAAGAGACAACGTCAATTTGAAATTTCTGGAGAGGATGTTATCCGTAGCATTGCCACTTATTACATTGTTATAAGAAAAGCGAGAGTCTAAGGGTGTGCGGCTAGTTTTATTCACAAAACCAGCGAAAGAAACCGTGAAGAGTGAACCTCCTTGACTATTGTGCATAAATCTGCAGTCTCTAAGCTTTTTCCATATAGCAAACTTATCGCATGTATCAGTCAGATTGATGTTGGGAAAGTTTATTTTGTCGAAGAGGTATTTTCTGATTATATGACCGATGATGAGGTTATTCATGGCTCTTTTAGAGATCTCAGGGAATTTCTTTCCCGGCTTACAAAGTTTTATTTGCAAATAAAGAACAAACGTCATGAAAGCATTGAACTCGTTTGGAAAAACTGATGGCACCTTTCTGCTAGCATTCGGTGGCAATGGCTGCCCATTTGGCAAAAAAATGCATGCTCCTTCCTGGTGCGCTTTTTCAATTTTGGAAAGCTTGTCGCCTGCAGTACTGACAATTTCCTCACATTTGGAGCTAACAGCAAATCAAAATCTTTTGTAGTTGTCAAAACTATGTGAAAAGTGTATGCAAACAAATTTCAGACCTTGAAGATAAAGTTCTTTATGCTGGTGTAACACATGTATCTTTCAAATTTAGCGCTAATGATATAAAAATGTCAGCCCAGTTAGTATTTCTCAACCTTTGCCAATGTAAGCAAGGCTAACTGCAAGGAATTCAGTGGCACTCTTTTCTGGGAGCCATGGGAGTACAAGGCCGGACTGAAGGGTGCTAAGAAGGTTAAACTATCATTGGCAGAGAAAACTATGTCAGAAAAGCTGCAACGTTAAAAAATCACTGAGCTCATTGCACGCAAGAACAGTAGACAAAGGTTTACACTTTTATGGGTGAACTAGTAGTCAATACCGCCCATGTAGAACAATTACATCTAGAAAACAATGGTTGGCAATTTTGACAAGGGTTTATTAAAAGAGGCCATTGCAAAGTGAAGCCTTCCATAGTTATTCAAGAAAATCACAGATGTTCCAAAGGACATCTGTTTCAGTAAAGTTGTTAATGCCCTTCGGTTTGAAGTAAAAAGCAAGTGTCTTGCAAGAAAAGTGACTAAGGAGTTTGACGAAACTGAAGCAAAGGGCAGTGACTTAAAGTATAGGTTCACTGAGAAAAAGTCAAGATTGTTCTTGTAAAATATAGAGTACCCTCTAAGGAAGCTGTCGTTACCCACAATGATGTGAGGAATAAAGTGCCGTTAAAACCCGCCATGATGTGTCTTGTTTAGAGTGTTGACTCGTCCAGTTCGATCGGCTTTACGTCATTTTGGCAACGAAAAGAGGACAAATCAAATTTCCTCGAACATCAACAGTGCAAGGTTTAGGGGCAACGCTGTGTGCGTTGTGGGAAACAGGATGACCAGCACTGGTGCGTATGGACTGTTTGTTCGTGTCGGCGAGTTCATTGCCGAGCGTGAAACGCTCAGTACATACGTGGAAAGAATGGAAATGTTTATCACGGCGAATAATATATTGGAGACAACAGGAGAGGAAAGCACTCAAGCAAATCGAGCAGCAGCTGAGAGAAAACGAGCTAGATTCCTCACAGAAGTTGGAACCGAGGTCTATTCAACTCTAAGTAACCTACTGGCGCCCACTAAACCCAAAGATACACCAATCGTTCATATCGTACGTGTCCTGGAGAAGCATTACAATCCAAAACCGCTGGAAATTGCGCAAAGTTTCCATATCGGAAGCCGAAATCAGAAGTCCGGAGAATCTGTTGGAGATTAAGTGTTAGCGTTGAAGAGATTGGCTTTTCACTGTAATTACGGTGAATTTTTGGATCGAGCGTTACGAGACCGATTTGTATGCAGTCTGAGCAACCGGAAGATTCAAAACAAATTATCGAACACACAGGACCTGACGTTTGAGGAAGCTTGTAGGATTGCCGATGCTATGGAGATGGCCGAAAGATACACGCAGGAGTTTCACCCTACCATCAGTGAAAGCCCCCAATTAAACCAGTTGACTGCACAGGACAACAAAAACACTAATCATGAACAATGTTTTAGGTGTAGTGGTAATAATCATTCAGGTCATTCTTGTAAATTTAAGTCTGCAAAGCGTTATCGGCGATCTAAGATCGGTCATCTAGCATTTGTCTGTCGTGGCAAAAGTGAGCGAAGGAAGGGCACAGTCCATAACTTGCATGTATCTGAATCTTGTGATGATGAATTAGGAATTTACTCATTGTATTCGCTCTACACAAACAGTCCTAGTCCCAGTGGTTACTCGGTAGAAATGTTGATCAATGGGAAACCGTGCAAAATGGAGGTATATACTGCTGCAGACTATTCCATAATGGCACCCAGTGTATATTTGGAGAAGTTTGCAGACACGCCCCTACCTCCATCTAAGGTAGTACTTCTAACGTACACTAGTGAAGTGCTTGAGGTGTCGGGTGAAATGCTGTGTAATAAATTAGTTGACAGAGCTGCGTTTATTGATTCAGTGGGGATTTCGAGTGCCCATTTGAAAGATAAGGCTTTTGCCAAGCTCTGTGATTCCTTGGTGTAAAAAAGACTGCATGTTTGAAGAAAGAAAGGGAGGTTGAAATAGCGCGCCGCAGGTTTTGATGTACCTGTTTCATTTCTGTGGACGTCTGTCACCTAAGCATCATCAGTTTTTTTTAATGGGGTGCAACAGGTTATGCTATAGGTAGCGATTGGGAAGGTGAATGCGTACAGCCGAAATCTTTTCCACATTGTAAATGAAAGGGCAAGTTTTGTCTTGCAAGCGCGCTCAATTGAAAGTCAAAGGTTGATCGCCTTTAGTGCGCTTATAACTAGAAAGCTGCCTGGCGCTCTTGTCATGTTAAAATAAACAAGTACAAAATGATTGCGAAAAGATTCTCTTACTTTCGGGGTCGGGATTTTGGAGCATTTTGTAGTTTGTGTGTCAAACTGGGATAAAACGATGGCAATGTTAAAAAGTAACAAAACATCAGACCAATTAATTTAAGGTGAAAAAGGAAATACGCTTACAATTTAGTGGTTGTAGTTGGAATGCAGTTCCAGTTATGGGTTATGTTAATGCTTTTACTACAGTCGTGTTCGTTGGTAACTTGGCCATAACTTGTTATCGAACCTGTACTGCGACACAAATGGTTGCAATCTGCAAAATGAATGAACGCAAGAATACGGCATTTGGTAGGGAGAATTTTTCAAGAAAGCAACACATTTCGATATAGCATTAATACATTACTAATAGGTAATAAGGAATTTTCATTTTACTCATTGATTAACGGCGAAACCCAAATTTCTAATATTTGGTAAATCCTTGTTGTTTACAAATCTAAATGGACACAAATTACCCGTGTTGTGGTGTTCAAAACATTGGCAAAATAAAAGCAGGTACGTAGTCTAGAACTTTTATATTTATTTTTCACGGAATGGACTGAATCATCAACGGATAAATTAAGGACAAAATTCAACACAACTGTTTGTGCGAACTACTATGGCTGTTAATTGCAAAATGTCTAATCTACATTGACTGAAATTTAACAGCATTGAATCCTTACCCAGAACGGTTACTTCAACCGTTTTTAAGTCATTTCCTTCATTGTTTTCTGCTAGTAAAGTGTACTTGTAGGTACCCGTCCGCTTTATCTGAAATCCTTTTCTGTTGAGACCGCCCTCCAAAGATTTTGATGTATTCACTAGGGTCAAGTTAATCGGTTGGGTACCTTCCAGCAGAAACCAGATATAATGGTTTGGTACTGTTCGCAATTCCGCCAACGGTACCCTTATCCTCGGCTTTTCTGAAAAAGACAATTCAGCAGGTTTCTAAGATTTTCCGATTTCAGGTTATATCAGGTTGCAAGAGAAATTATAGTTGCTTAAACCTAGTTAAATAATACTACAAAAATATAAGTTAATACTCTCTATCTTGTAGAACACCACACTCAACTATACCCAACAATTTTCAGTGAGTGTAGCCTTAGCGTGCACGTGTGGTGAAGCCCCCATTGCTATAGAATATGGAAAACTGTCGATGCGAGAAAAATCCAATAAACACCTTCAATTTCTTTTGTTTAACTTACGGCAAAAAAAACTTGACAAATAGACTTGAAGGATGTGCCTTTTAGCTTGGTCACGCTTTTGGTCACGCTCCAGGACCAATATAATGTGATTGCCCCTACTAAAATTCAGTTCCTTTTGAGTTGTTTGTACTACACTTTTAGCTGCTCTGTTACTACATAAAAATGCATACAAGACGACAATTCTAGCTTACAATAATTTTACTTGCCTGCAACTGTCCACTCTGACACCAAAATTAATACAAGCAAAATTCTTTCTTGTATTGACATCTGCAAAAGAAAAAAGAATAACAGTGAAGATCGTGGTCGCCTCAAGTGGATAGATTTGCAGTATAACTGTTGTATTTACTGTTCTTGAGCTTGAAAACAATAAAAAATTCTAATAGGTAAATAATGCTGCTTATCAACCCGTCCATCATTTGTTCTTGGCGCATCACTGATGTTGACTCTCTCTCAACAAGATAACAAAGTACTGACAAAGTAGCTGTTAGTCGGTCATTAAGTTAGTTATAATGATGATTATTATCTTGGAACATTTCTCACAAGGCTTGTTTATCTAAGATAAATAACAAACAATGACGAATAAAGAACGATTTAGAGGTATCACATCAACACATGGCGGTTCTTCGTCTACCATTCTTGGCTAATTTTTTTTCGGTTCTGGAGGGGAGGAGAAAATCGGAGAACCTGGAGGAAAACCTCTTGGGGCAAAGGATAGAACCAAAGACAACTCAACCACATATGGCGTCCACGCCGGAATTTGAATCTGTGGTTCTTAATGAAAATGCCATTTCTAAATGCACCGCTCTAGTTACAGAGCACGTAATCAATCACAAATATATTTTAGCAGATATTCTTCGTGTAATCTTGGTTTTAAAGGGCCCAGCGTAATCAACACAACATTTTGCAAACGCTCTCATCGCTGCTCCAAGTCTCGACCATGGGGGTGGTTCTATGATTTGCACTGCTGGTTATGCATGTCTTCTCACACACACACTGCATTCTTTGTCCCAATTCTTCTCCTCCTGTCAACCATTTATGACCCAGTGTCGATTTCGTACCTAAGCTAGCACGTGATTAAGCCCCGTATGTCGGCAACGGTTATTGACAACAGTAACAATCAATTGCGTGAACTAATTTTCTTCGGGACGATCAAGGGGTGACCCGTGTGCTGTATCATAAGGTAGCTCTGCTCTATTCAGTCGCCCTCTGTCTCATAATACTGACCTAATTCATCACAATGGCTCTTTACCTCCGATCAAGTTTCTCATCTCTTCAGGAAATCTTGCCTCCTATGCTTGCTTTACCCACAGTTTCCCATCTCTGTATATTTTACCTGGGGTCCATATAATCCGTTCCCCATCTCTGCACCCGAAGGCTTTCCTGATTTCTTCACCTTGGCTAATAAGATGTCGGAAAATGGTGTCACCCACTCTGTGACTCTTTTAAGTCGGTTCCAACTGGCGTATTTCAGTGAATTCATCATGGTTGTGAAACATCTAAAGCAAAGTTTATCTTCGGTTTCACTTCTCAGCTAGAAACTCTCCTGAAGACTTTTGGTACGCTTTCATATTCAAACTTTTTCAAGAACTTCAAGAACGCCTTCACGTCCAGCCCTTGAGCCACATCATCTGCCTAATTCAAATTAGTTGGGACGTATCGCAAACTGCCCGTGCCAATGTGACGACAAGTCTAAAAGTCTAAAAATTACCAAGTACAAGGGCTTTCATTGCATCTGAAGGATGGATGATAAGAAGTACTGGAGATGGTGGCTTCGGGTACCTTCTGTGCCAAAAATTGGTGGAAAATTTCCTTAGATACTATATTTTGCTTTTTTCAAATATATTGTTCTCGAAAAGAAAGGGCAAATTCACAGTAACTTTGATAAAGGGAAATATTTTCCTGCAAATAGGATTTTTATGCCCTTTTTCTGTCCTATTGTCATTATAAAGTATTTCCAGCTGGCCTGGGCGTGGGGAGCAGGTAATTATGTTAGGATTTACCCCCTCTACGGTTTAGTATTGGTCTTACGATCAGCACGTTCCTGCGTGACTCATTCGTCTCGGTTCAGCAGCGGATTAAGACGTGTTTTTTCTTCTTCCTTTATCCTTGCTCTTTATGGTAAGCCGGCATCGCACCCTTTTCCCTACGATTGTTCTAATCTTCTTTGGTCTCGATCAGGGGGTCCCTTGTATCTAGGTGCCCCATTTTTCCCAGGTTTGTCCGGTGTTGAGCATTGCAGTATTTTCTTGCCACGTGACCCTTACTGAATTTTTTTGTTCTCGAGATGACGTCTACACGTTTTCCCAAAGTTCTCGTTTTAGGCCATTCGTTTTTGCGTTGATTATCTTTGACCTTAAGAACAATTTTGATCCTCGCGCTCCCGAGACTTTTAACCTCACGGGGGATGTTCATGTTCATTTACATGGCATCGGCGGTCGCACGGTCGAGTAGTTGGTTAGCTATAACCTGGGCGTCATTACCGATTTTTTTCCCAGACGTTGCCATTCTTAAAATTGGAAGTAATGATTTGACTATTCTGAGCCTCAAGGTTGTGGGTTCTATATTGATAATCTTGTTCGTCTGCTTCGTCGTTCCTTCGCAGTTAAAGTCGTCGGCATTTGCGAGATTATACCTCGCGGGGGCACGCTTATCCACGCGCCACGGAATTCAAAAGGAAAACTGATATCAAGAATGCCTTCCGGATTATCCCATACGCCCCCAACATTACAGTCTATTGGGAATTTGTTGGAAGAGTCTTTTTTACTATGACCGAGCTATGCCTATGGGGTGTGCCAAATTGCACATTCCTTACATTTTGCATCTCTTGGATGATTTTTTTAATTATGTGAACGAAATTGCCGGGTCCGTAAGACTAAATCGTTTTAAGTTAATTGAAAGTTAATAAAAGGTTTTTTCTCCATCGCTAATAGCGGCGCAGAGCCCCATACTCATAGGATATGGTCAACCTCTCTTCGTTTGGTTGTCACGTGACTGAACGAGCGTACGTACGTACGTACGTACTCGTCTTCAGATTGTACGAGTGGGGTAGGGGAGACTATCAAAAGGAAGGGAGGAGTGTCTCAGGCGTGTCTTAGTAAATCCACATGTTTTACATTGGACATTCACAATATGGTCAATTGACAGCTGTCAAAACAGGATAGCTACTGACCAGTATCACATGACGATATCGCGGGCTCATGTGTCAACTCATCGAAGTGAGGTGACGTGATTTAATTGAAAGTTGTTCGCTGACCACTTAATTGTTTTACTAGATCGCGATCAATGTTCAATCTCATACTTTCTAGCTAGTTTGGGAGCACTGGAAAACTCATAATGCACACATATTGGACATCAATATTGTGATCAATTGACAGCTGTCAAAACAAGGTATCCGCTGACCAGTATCACTTGACCGTATCGCGGGCTTAGGTGTCGACTCATCGACGTCAAGTGTTTTTGAAGTTTTCCGCTTACAAGTTAATAGTTTTTAAATAATCGCAGGCTCAAGTTTAATATTTTTAAAAGTTGATATAATAATTGCCGTACAAATAAAATTTTGATTTCAAACTGACCTCGGACGCGAAAATTCAGCCAGCTATTACAGGCAGGGAAGACAGTTGTTTTTGCCCTTGCTCACCATGGTCACGCGTTGGTCACGCTCTACGTCCAATTTTATGCTCTGACTGGTCAAAATTTGACAGGTGAGTTCATGCGGAAAATTTATTCAGCATCTTGAATCTTGTTTACTTTGACAGCTGAAGCTGACAGAGTTTTGTGTCAACTTGTAATGTTTTTAACTGTCTTTTTCCATGAGGCAAGGAAGGATCCTCTTGTGCAATCTGCTGTGTTTTCAAACTTCTGACATATTTGTATTGATATGACACAATGTGCGACATCAGCTACAGCGAAATGTCATCTTTAATTAACGTATTCATGATCACAAAATGCAGAGGCGAAAATTAGCCCCTTGAAAATTTTGAGCCCAAGAAGAATAATCCATTGTGAAATTACTTAAGAATATAAACCATTTTTCGGACTGCGGTGAACTGCAATGCGCTAAGCACGAAGAGAACACATATCTTTTAATGTAATGGTTACCGTTAAGAAAAAAGTTTTTTCATATCGTTTCTTAGACTCTCAGGCCTCATGGAATAATTTAATGGGACGGGTTATTAACTTATCGCTCATAACAAAAAGACAATGTTTCCCCAACGAAGCCTAACATACATGAATCTACAATGCAAAGTTTAAGGTTGCGCGTAAAAGCCATCTTTACAGCTTGTACAGCATACTAGCTTTCCAACAAATACCAAAGATTAATATATTACACATTGCGGTATCTCAAGGTTATTTAAGGACAATGTTACTTATTGACATTAGGTTTTCTTTTCAGAAACACTTAGAACCGAAATAATTATCAAACAGTTTTCTTTTTTAATAATCATCTCATAAATTTTTATCCCTACTATTCCCGCGGTTTTCTAATTTTTGTAGAGTTGCTTAGTAACCCTAACATTCTGCCGACTCTATGTTATTTGACTAAACTGGCGTTTATGACACAACTAGAATAGATAAGCGAGGAATCCTTCACAAAACGAATTTGTAAGGAATGGTGAAAAATGTTGTACAGAAAATAAGTGAGCGATCTTAATTTATAAACTTCTACACAAAGTTCCTGTATTCAGTTAGTTATGATATAACTTGTTCCGCCCATACTGTTTTAGCAACTGGACCTGGCTAATAATGACCGTAATAATCGTGTAATTAGTGGTATAGTTGCTAAAAGCGTTTTAACTGTCACAAAAAATGTTTTGAAAGCTAAAACATACAAAGACATTTTACTAGACGTATTGTTTCGGAAACTAGAGCACGGCGGAAGCTTTTTCCTTTACTAATTATCTCGGTTTCGTGGATAAAAAATAACAACTTTAAGCTGCAGCGTAAGCTTAAATCAGGCTGTTATAATTAATCTGTTAAATAACAAAAGCAGAAAGATCGCACAAAAAGAATTTAAAAAAGAAAATACAAATTATTCAAGTTTTTTTCTTAAAAGTTTTTCTTTCTTATAAAATCAAACAAGTGCAATGAATATGTGACCTTTAGATATATGAAAATACCTGGTACTTAAAAGAAAAAAACTTATCTCATACTCAGAGGCACCTGCTAAATTGGTTTAATTATTGAAGCTAGAGGAAAATTTGTAAATTTTCGCAAACCTTACGTCAGAGCTTTTGCTCACCAAGAAACAAAAGACCAAGGTTATATTTGCGAGATCAAGCTTTTTAGCTTCTTTCAAAAAACGGTCTCAGTTTCTGTCTTGTCCGCTCGGTAGGGTATAGTCAGACATGTTTTGTAATTTGTTCGGTTAAAATAAACACGTTTTTCATTCTCGATGCGTTAATAAGTTTCAGCAAATTTTTAATGTGGCCAAGAACCTGGAAATTTGACGCAAAAACAATAAAAAATGGGAACCCTTTTGGGCCCTTGGTTAGTTCTTTAATAAGAATTTCAGTTGCACTTGAAATATATTATAAGGATCTCTAGCCATTTTAAACAACTACCTTTCGGCTTTTGAACTGTGCGTTGAAATTGTCCTAGTTTGCATCTACTAATTGAGAGTTGAACGTAATGAAAAGTTCCGCTGTTTGAATCAACAGTCAAATGTCAAACAACATTGCTCACACAATGCAAACGGTGCAGAATCGTTCACAAAGTTATGCATGTTACCGAGTTCAGATAAGTTTAAAATTTGTTGTTATAAAAGGACTGAATTTTCCATTAAATTGAAATAATATCAGTGTTATGTTTTCGCATTGGCACGAGAAGGGAATAATTCTAATAATACGACACTTTATCCGTGCCTTTTTTCCCGAGGAAGATATTTAATTAGACTAAAAAAGTGTTGATACCAGGTTACTAACCTTGTACAAAGCGCGATTATGGCATTGCTTGCAGGAGGAACTTTCTCGACAATAAACCAAATCTAGCTTGAACAATGTTTTATTAAACACCTGCAGCCAAAGCCCAAAATGAACTCAAATGACGCTGACTGCTATTCAGAATAAAATAGTATAAATAATGTTCTTTAATGGTGACGCAGCCAGTGAGGCTACAACATTTTAAGTTATTAATCGAAAGTTAATATAAGTTATTTATTCCTAACTGCTAATGTTATTGGGCCAAACGTGCCATGGGTCTCTTTATAAGTGATCATGGAGATTGTTAAGTCCCCATTGAATTTAAAGCAAGTCGGTTTCTATTTAACAATTATTCCACGAGGGCGCGTTGGATATGAGATGATAGATAGCCAACGGGGGGCGTAGCGCCGAGTTGGCTATAACCATCTCACATCCAACAAGCGCAAGTGGAATAATTGTTTTATTAAAAACGCCCACAAAATCTCGTTGAATCTCCCCGACTAGAACAAACCGGAAAAGACAAGGGACTTCCGCTATTTACATGTCACACGTCTATCAAAACTGTCAACGCGCGAACGGACTTGCCTGGACCGCATGAATGAAAAATCAAAACATTGTAGCGATGAACATTAGTTTTTTAAAAACTCATCGGGATTCTAGGATTTTACACAGCAGAACAGCTAAAAAAACCTAGCAGATAATGTGAAGGAAAAGAATTTTTAAGTGACAGCCGTCGAAATTACTGTGAATTTGGATTTTCGGTGCAGTTATAATATAAAGGCAAGAGTAACGGAGGAAAACTATTACCTCGGTCGCTTGTTATGAGGTTGTTTGAAGCCACAAGCTTGTTTTGCTGAACGAGAAAAGAAGCTATACTGCTGCCTCGATTGCTCTAGTGAATGGCTGCATAGCCTGTATTTGTAGCTGGTTGCTTGTGATTTATATTCTTGATGTCGGATAAACAAGCCTATCGGCGAGTGACTCGATCGGCGAATGGCTTCGCGATCATGAAGAAACAACGCTTGTCTTCTTTCGTAGCTGGTCAAAGTACTTAATAGTTCCATGTGTTTTCATGTGTTTTTCGACAAACTTTCAAACAAGCTCTTGTGGCTTTTTTGTTTGTTTGTTTTTTAAAATAGAGAATGGAAATTAATTTCTTGTCTTGTCTTTTTTTATAAATTCAAGTGACTGCAATGAATGTGCGAACTCAAGATATAATGTAAAAGACATATTACTGAAAAGAAAAAAATAAAATTCGACCAATTCTCAGAGCCACCTACTAAAACAATTTAATTGATAAAGCTAATATAAAATTTGTAAATTTTTGAATTTGTAAATTTTCGCAAACCTTAATTTAGACTCTTGCTCCCCAAGAAAAAAAAGACTAAGGACTAAATACCTCGTATTTTAGTGGATACCGTACCCACGAGTGCAAAACTGGACAAAATGCCACTTAAACCGGCTAGGACCGACAAGGCGAAGTTCAGTTCAAGATGTGTTAGTTTTGTTTTGTTATATTTTGACTTTTAGGCTATTTAAGTTCAACAAAAGGGTTTTTATAAGAAACAGAGGAATTTTCTAGGAGAAAATAAACCAGGACAAGTAAATACACATATTTATATATATATTTATTATTCAACTTCACTAAGTAGAGTACAAATAACGCGCAAAACGAGTACAAATACAGGGCTTATTCTAGAGCGCGGCCTTGCGGGATTTCCGCAGTTTGGAAAAAAATGCCGCATAAAATTAATATTTTACGTTGCTGCGTCAAATGGGCCATACACAAAAAAATAATAGACCAAAGGAAAAGTACAATTTTTTTTTTTTAAATAAAGTATTCGAAAACATCACTGACAACAACATTGATTTGACGGCCGCTCTATAAACTTGGTCTGAAATTTTATAGCCTCTTACTGTCTCAGTTGCCTTTACCCTTCTTCGTTTGAGCCATTATTTCACCAGACAAACATCCGGGATTCTGCAGTAATTTGAGCCCAGTCTTTTTCAGTTGCCGAGAATGTTCCAAAATGACTGCAAAGCGTCTTAAACGCCTTATATCTTTTTATAAAAGCGCTTTTTTAGAATTCCGCTCAATACATAAAACACTTCAGTCTACCAAGTTTACCCCTCTGCTGTACCAGCTCGTGAAGTTGTGTATCTGCGCTAAATTCTTGGACACAAAATTGTCGGAAAAGTCTAACTATGAAACTCCCGAAGGTGTCCTCTAAAAAGCACAAGTTCCAAGCAAGATATGTTATTATACTTATTATGGTTTTACACTCCACGTTTTAATGTTCTTTGTAACAGCAAACTGAAGGTGAAAAAAATAAAAACGTACAAACAGTTTTGGTATTAAATTTGGTTGACATTTCAAAAGATTTCCATATTTTATTTCCATGTTATTGAGAATCAGTGAAACAAGGTTTGATTCAGAACCCTCTTGTTACTTTTGAATAAAATTTTTGTTCGCAGTCTGCGTGCAACACGTGCGCGTGAACACCTTAAATGATCCACTGTACTGCTGTACTGATGTACTGCTTCACTTGTTAGGTTTGCGTCTTTTTCCTTTTTATTTAGTTTTTTTCCTATATATATATATATATATATATATATATATATATAAAATGAAATGACGAAATTCAAATTGATCATCAACTAAAGTGTTCAATGGGTTTACCAGAGCTTTGAATAGATATGTAGACTTGAACTAGGTCAAAAACATTTACTTATTTATATATATATATATATATATATATACACCCGTTTTCAAAAAGGTTTTCATACAGAGAGATATATAGATAGATATATACTCTTGTTCCTTTGCACGTGCGCCCGTGTGCATTTTTCACTTGTTATTGCCCAACTTGTGAAAAACTCGGTTCAACGATAAATTTTTTCGTCGTCGGGTTTTTTGTTCCAATTTGACATGTCGTTTTGAGTTTTTTTTTTTTAGAAAAATACATGCGCCCTACGATACAAATTTGCAATGGCGAATTATAAAGCTGATTTTGGGAATGAGGAAAATATCCCACGAAGCAGCCGATCCGCGAGTTATACGGCGTCACCGAATTGGTAGGCCAAATGCCATGGCATCCGTAGCAAGTGACGAAGCATTTTTATTGATGGAGTGTATTAAAAAAATGCGCTGACCAAGGGCGTGCTTAAGAGAAACTGTAAACTAACTTGAAAGAATTTGTGGCCGAGAGTGTATTCTGTCTTCAGTGAGACGTTGACTTACAGGCCGTGATTTTACACGAAGAAAGGTGAGACATTAAGATATATGACCTGCTCATCATGGTTATGATAAAGTCTGCTTCTATGAACCTCGTCAACGTCTTAGTCCGTTTTAATCAACTGCTACAATATTGTTGCTCCTTCCCACATATCCAATATGGACGTCCACGGTCACATCTTCCTTCTCAGCGGTTTGGAAAACACTTTTTTTTTCATTTCATCTGCGTTTTTCCCCTTATCCTGTAACGACAACAATTATATGACCTACAAGTGACCGAATTCCTCATTTTTTAATTTTCAAGAGAATGCAAATCAAGAGAATTGCAGACAATATTCGTCCATTATTTTTTCAATTGACAAATTGGAACAAAGAACCTGACGAACAAAAAAATTATGGTTGAACCGAGTTTTTCACAAGTTGGACAATAACAAGTGAAAAAAAATGCACACGGGCGCACGTGCAAGAGAACAAAAGTATATCTATCTATCTATATATCTCTCTGTATGAAAACCTTTTTGAAAACGGGTGTATATATATATATATATATATATATACACCCGTTTTCAAAAAGGTTTTCATACAGAGAGATATATAGATAGATATATACTTTTGTTCTCTTGCACGTGCGCCCGTGTGTATTTTTCACTTGTTATTGTCCAACCTGTGAAAAACTCGGCTCAACGATAAATTTTTTCGTCGTCGGGTTTTTTGTTCCAATTTGACATGTCGTTTTGAGTTTTTTTTTTAGAAAAATACATGCGCCCTGCGATACAAATTTGCAATGGCGAATTATATGGCTGATTTTGGGAATGAGGAAAACATCCCGCGAAGCAGCCGATCCGCGAGTTATACGGCGTCACCGAATTGGTAGCCCAAATGCCATGGCATCTGTAGCAAGTGACGAAGCATTTTTATTGATGGAGTGTATTAAAAAATGCGCTGTCCAGGGGCGTGCTTAAGAGAAACTGTAGACTAACTTGAAAGCATTTGTGGCCGAGAGTTTATTCTGACTTCAATGAGACGTTACCTTACAGGCCGTGATTTTACACGAAAAAAGGTGAGACATTAAGATACATGACTTTATCATGGTTATGATAAATTCTGCTTCTACCAACCTCGTCATCGTCTTAGTCCGTTTTAATCAAATGCTATAATATTGTTGCTCCTTCCCACATATCCAATATGGACATCCACCGTCACATCTTCCTTCTCAGCGGTGTCGAAAACACATTTTTTTCATTTCATCTGCGTTGTTTTAAAAATGAAAGTCTTTGATGTTTTTCCCCTTATCCTGTAACGACAACAATTATATGATATACAAGTGACCGAATTCCTCATTCTTTAATTTTCAAGAGAATGCAAATCAAGAGAATTGCAGATAGTGTTCGTGTATTTTTTTTTTAACTGACAAATTGGAACAAAGAACCTGACGAAAAGAAAATTTATCGTTTAACCAAGTTTATTACAAGCTGGACAATAACAAATGTAAATGCACACGGGCGCACGAGCAAGAAAAGAAAAGTATATATCTATCTATATATCTCTCTACATGAAAACCTTTTTGAAAACGGGTGTATATATATATATATATATTATTTTTCATAGTTAAAAGAACAAGTATTTGTAATTAATTTTTTTGTCAATAAATAAATATTAAAAAAATAATAAATTACCCGCTCATCTCTTATCCAGTTAATATATAGATTTAGCCAGGGCTAAAAGCGAGGCTCGCATTAATAAATTTATACTTTAAATCAAACAATAAATTTGTATTTCACAATTCAGTTAACTTTAGAGTACATTCATGTGACTTTTGAGGGAAAGGCTAAGTGATTTTAGAAAAAAATAATTTGCAAACGGCCCAAGATAGCCTTATATGTGCAACCCCAAAATAACAATCATCTTCGATCACATTTAAGAGCCATAATGGCTCTTGATCACCGTAGATTAATTAGGCCTTGAAAAAAAATCAGGCCGAATTTTTTGCGTTCCACAAGTTTACTTTACAAATTCTTGCCAACAAATCTGGGTGAGTGTAAACCAACCTTTTCACCATTTATCAGATGTGATGTTTAAAAACATCACATCTGCAGTACTATGGGGTACTGTTTTTATCATACAGACAACGGACAGAATGCAGTATTTCACAATTGTGCAATACAAACTGTGCTCATTGAATATTCAGGACGATCGAAGCACGCGTGGGCTTTTAGCTAAGCCGTTCAAAAAATTTCGAAAGTCACCTATACGGTCAGCCGGTTCTCACTTTTGCAGTGCTAGTGTTGAATGAACATTAATGGAGTTACGCTTCTACATAATGAAGAATTTATCAGGTCTATTTTTTATTCAATGGTTTTATCGATGTGAAATCTTTAAAAGCGTTTAATACGCGCGGCATTTTGGGTAATCCTGCAAGCGATGTTCACTAAACGACTGAAAACAAACGGCACAGCGATTAAAATTACAAGAGAGACTACTAACAATCAATAAAAGAAATATAATTCGATGAAACATATACAGCGACAACAATTTTCATTCACGAAGACAAGTATTAAAGTGTCTCTAAAAATCTTGAGTCTTCAAGCTTAAAGCTTACGTTTATGTTTTAAGCGAGTTTTAAGCTGGCTTCCCGGTGTTTGCTTCTTTTCAAAGATGAACTCCAGGGAAGAAAATCGCTCAAAGCTTTCTTTTACAGCCAGAATTATCACTAAATATTCTTTGCAACGTTTTCTTTCTATTTGCGGTGAGAAAAAGTCTAAAAACTTTTTAAAGTTCTGTAAGCTTATATCAAACCAGATACTTGGTCAGATCATTGTCTCAAATCTTATAAACGTGCGTAAACCAAATAGCCGCATAAACTACGATCGACTTCATTAAATTAGATATAAAAACATCAAATATTATAATTACTCAGGCTTACCATTCGAGATGCAGCCCAGAAAGGTATCAAGTAAGGCCAGTATACGTATCGCTTCAGACTTTGCAACAATCTTCTGCATCAAGCAAGGTGAAAAACGGAAACGATGCCATCCGAAATCGGATTCCAACCTTGACCAGTGGCGAATTTCTCTACCAAAAACCCAACAAACAAACTAGCCTTGAATAACAGAAGACTCCTGATAGCAGCTGAATTTCATTTTGTACATCCAGTGGAAAAGACAGTTAAAAAAAATTACAAGTTGACACAAAAGTCTGTCAGCTTCAGCTGTCAAAGTAAACAAGATTCAAGATGCTGCATAAATTTTCCGCATGAATTCACCTGACAAATTTTGACCAATCAGAGCATAAAAATTGGACGAAGAGCGTGAGCAACGCGTTATCATGGCGAGAAAAGTCAAAGGCGACTGTCCTCCCTGCCTGTAATAGCTGGCTGAATTTTCGCGTCCGAGGTCAGTTTGAAATCAAAATTTTAATTGTGCGGCAAAATACAAGACATATTTCATGTGAATTTTAAACTTGAGCCTGCGATCATTTGAAAACTACTAACTTTTCAGCGGATAACTTCAAAAAATACTTGACCTCGATGGGTCGACATCTGAGCCCGCGATACGGTCAAGTGTACTGGTCAGCGGATACCCTGTTTTGACAGCTGTCAATTGAACATTGATGTCCAATATGTGTGCATACGTGTGCTAGAAAGTATGAGATTGAACACTGATCGCGATCTAGTCAAGCAATTAACTGGTCAGCGGACAGCTTCCAGAAAACACGTCACGTCGATGAGTTGACATATGAGCCCGCGATGTGGTCATGTGATACTGGTCAGTGGCTATCCTGTTTTGACAGCTGTCAGTTGACCATTTTGTAAATGTCCAAATACAAGATGTGGACTTGCCAAGACACGCCTGAGACACCCCTCCCTCCGTTTTGATAGTCTCCCCTACCCTACCCTTGCAATCTGTAGACGCGTACGTACGTGCGTACGCTCGGTCAATCACGTGACAACCAAATGAAAAGAGGTTGACTATATTCCACGAGTATGGGGCTCTGTCCCACGCGCGCTTCGCGCTATGAACATCTATGAGAGGACACAGAGGCTTTTTACTGGAAGTACAATCCCACGCAGGGATGTTTTCTCCGCTGGCAGCTAATCCGACTTAATCCCATTTAATATGTCGCGCTCCTCGAAAGTGCGAAAATTTTCTTGTCGTGTATTAGATTTCAGATACATTTTATTAATCTTCATTTCGCGCCAGAATAAATTAGTTTGCGCGCAAAGCGCTCCTGAAAAAATCACAAGGTTTGTCCCACTTCGAGTCCACCTTCTGGAGATACGCCGGCTTGCTAGCTACAATACATTGCCGAGGCGAAGATCTGGCATTTTTTCCTCCTCGTCGTATTTTCTCCACGACAAATGTTTATATTTGTGGTGAGAATGCAGCGCATATCGGTGGATTTTACTTCATGCGGCTTGCTACTTCTGAAAGAAGAGTGCCGGATTTCATCGTTTTGTCCATGTTTACTAGTGTTTGCGAATGTAAGGTAAATGAACCGACAACTGTAAGGTAAGAATTGAAGTTTTAAATTTGTTACTCGGCGAAAAATCGTGGAATTGGAATTCGTAAAACCCGTGGGTATTACCTCTGTTACCTAATGTCATGCGATGACTCCTCGCTTTTTCGATGCGTAACACGGATACAAGAAATAAATTTCTTTCGCAAAGTGAAGTATAATTTACTTAACGAGACCATTTGACGAATATTTCTGGTTATATGCTTTATTTATATTTGCTTGGCTTATTCAGGCTACATGCCAGGAGTTTGATGACAATGTTTGTGTGCTATAATTATGCTGATAAGTTTTTTCACCTTTTCTATTGAAACTCATGTAAGCCAAATGTTTCTAACCTCTAGCAAAACACTCTTCTATTGTGGAGGAACTTTTAACGTCTTTCGGGGCCCAATATGGTGTCAATTTTTTTGGGGAAACAAAGCTTGATTTTTGGCCAAACAGACTATAGCTTTTTTGTCTCTGAAGAGAGCGCGAGGCAAACGTCCGTCACAGAGCGCAGTGTAACCCAGTGATTCTTTAGGTAGAGCTAAAAAACATAGGCTGCACTTTAGGTGGCACACCCATGGGTGCAGTGTAACCCAGTGATTCTTTAGGTAGAGCTAACAAACATAGGCTGCACTTTAGGTGGCACACCCATGGGTGCAGTGTAACCCAGTGATTATTTTAGGTAGAGCTTACAAACATAAACTATACAGGTGTACATCAGATGGCAACAAGTTTTCCAGTTAAAACTTTGTCATAAAGTGCTACACCGTGGCACTTAGACAATTTCTTTATCGCGCGCTTGATACATTGTTTTGACGCACAATTGATAGTCAGGAGAAGTCGTGTTGTCTAAAATCATAGCAAAAGACAAATTTACACACATCACAGAGGTAAGGTAAGGTAATACACGGTATTTCCCTTCGGTATATTTACATTCAAGTATAGAAATATAACCAGATAAAAACTAAAATAATAACGATATAACGATAAAAAACCTGCTTCACATTTTTACATATATCTAAATTAAGGTTTTTTAATTTTCCTTTAAAAAAATTATTGCCGCACCTTCAGAGACAAGCTGTTCTACAACACTCTTCCGTTATAAGAAAGGCTTCTCTTTTAAAATTCAGTGCGGGGTTGTGGAAGAGCGGGCTTGTTTGTATTCATGCATTTTCTGTTAGGTTATAAGCGATTAAATCGCATGCAGCGACGAACAAAACGCGAAGCCGTCAGATATTCTAGAACCGTGTTATTTACAGTGCTGTGCATTATTATTGCTTAACTAGCTAACTACGCGCTGATGGAAATAAATTTCGCCCCTTTAAATTTCGAAACAATTCACTGGTACTGTATAGTCATTATTGGAACGGAAAGTTAGCACGCGAGCAGGGCGATTCTGCTATAGTTTCTGCAATGTAGAAGATATTACGGCAATGAGGCTCCCGAGGTCCGTTCCCGAAATCACAACTACATGTAGTATAAAATGAATTCTGCGTGCAGACGTCTCCTTTTCCAGGTTACACTCTTTTTTTTTATAAGAATATTGTTTTTCCGGCCCAGGCTGAATATTCTTATTTTTCTGCCGATTTTAGGCTGAAAATATTCTTGTATTATTCTTAAATTATAGCTTATGACATTTCCGTTTTAGAATTTATTGGGGTATCAATTACAAGTGTTTGGTATCTAGATCTGTGCTGAATACTGTACATATGTATTACATGTACCGTTCATCGAACTGTCATTAGCGTTGAACATTTTGCTATAGCTAGTACAGGTTTTTTCGTTTTGTTGGCTAGTTTCGCCGTTTAGAGAAAGGAATAATTTTATACGGTTAAGTTAAAAACATAAAATTGAATTGTATTCACAGATGTTTCAACACACAAAATTAGATCTATCCTTTTCAAAATCTCACTCAGCCTCGGCTTTATTCTTAAAATATTCTTAAAATTTCGCAAATTTCAGCCTCGCTATTCTTATAAAATATATTCTTATAAAAAAAAAAGAGTGTAGGTTAAATAAACCAACGGTTTGTTTGACAAAGCTCCCGCGAGACGGTTTTTTGGTGATTTTATTAATTTTTCCGATCCATTTTTTGTTTCATCTCTATTTTCGCGGCTCTTGCGATACAAACTAAATTCATTTTAGTTGTGATGGCATTTCACTGCTTAATAATGACGGCTTTGGAAGAAACTGAATATATTGCGCTTCGCGATTTCGCAAAATTGCTGCGAGAATTAAAATATATTTTCTTCCAGAAAAGCGTTTTCACGCTTCTTTCTCTAGTCAATTATCTCGTTTTCTAAAGGTCCTTGAGAACTGAATAAGACAATATTTTATTACCTACAACCTACAAACCTGATTTATTTTGACCACATCGAAACAAAACTGGAAGAGGAAAAGCCTTTTATTTTTGCCGGCTTCGGCCTGCCGACGCGATCGTGTCTGGTTTGCTTTCATATGATGACATTTTCCTGACAGAAGGGAGTCGGGAAAAACACCTCGCGCTGATCATACGTGACAAAATCCGCCACGCCTAAGCTAATGAAGAAAAGTCTCCTGGAAGGCTCCATACAATTCCTTATAACAAAATTATAAGGAATTGTATGAAGCCTTCCGAGATACTTACAGTGCAAGCCCTTTGTGTCTCCTCATGCTTAAACCTGTCGATATCAGTGGCTGTACTTCGTGCATACGCGTTAAACAAGCAGTAACCATGGTTAGGAGGTGCGCGCGAACATGTGGGCTTACCTTCACCTTAGACATGTGATTGATGAGAAACGCTTTCATAAGTGTGTATGTGAATTTAGTTCCAGTGTCTAGAAAATACTCAAATTTAATTGAAAATTAAACAAGACTTACCTGTAGGTTGAAGTTTGAAGATAATTCTGCCAAATCATTAGTAGTACATTAGGGTTAACATGAGATGAGCACGCACCGCCGCAAGTGAGTCTTAAAAAAAAGAATTTTGTGATCACTAAAACACAGCAGAAACGACGTCAATTTAGGTCTAGTATTGGAGTGACGAAAAAGTGAATGCAAGGGGTGGGTGTAGACATATGAGTGCTACAGGCATGTTAACCCTACTGTACTACTAATGATTTGGCAGAATTATCATCAAACTCCAACTTACAGGTAAGTCTTGTTTAATTTTCAGTTCTACCAAATCATTATGCATATTCGGGTTACCATGAGACTTTAACGCAGTGAGCGCAAAATGAGAAAGCACCCAAACAACTTCACACTCCGACTTTAATTGTCACTACTTTGCAATACAATTTTGTTTTACAAGGGATTAACCTATGTGAGAACTTCCAAACTCATCTGGTTTGTTACAGCAACTGGCTTGTTGTAAAACTTCCCAAAGGTGGACTTCTCAGTCCAATTAGCAGTAGCTAGGATCACATCAGTGAAAACTGGCATGAGAGCTTTACTCGTTGAAGCACAGCTAGTGCTATGACCAGAAAATACTTCTGTATCAACACCAGCTTGTTGTAACAAAGGTTTGATCCAGCGCCCAATAATAGATGAGGTTACTGCCTTATAGAGCTTAATGTACGAAACAAGCAATTTTGAAGAATTTCTAAGCTTTTCAGTAGCCCGTAGGTAATTGCTGCGGAGCGACCGAAGGGAGCGAGCAGCAACATAATCAGGATTTAAAGGAAATATATAAGGGGCGACGAATTCTCGAATTCATCACTTTTTACCACAATGCATTGCATTTAACCAGAGTGCGTTGCGCCACGAACAACTCAAATAAAAACACGGGGAAGTAGTGAATCGTTCGCTGCTCAGTTCTACAGCACGGTTAGAGGTCTTACCAAATTTTAAGACACGCAGGAGTCTTTCAGATGAGTACGATGGTTAACTTGGGGAGTGGATTTCAATTCAAGAGCCTTGGTAGCCTTTGACTCGTCCAGGTTTTAAACCTGGCGAGAAGATGAGCATTTGCTCTTCGAATCCGCAACACGGGGGATATACAAATTCCAGCTTGCTAGAAGGTGATGTGAAAGTGAGAAAATGTTATGCAATGCTATTCTTTAGCCTGCGAAAACATCCGTTTCTCCCTAGCTATTCTTAAGAAACTGTATGAGCCGAAAATGGATGTGATTTTGACCATTCGCTTCAAAATAACAGCGGAAATCGAGATAACAAAACATATGTTTTGTGTCCTACTTTGCAGACCAGGACGTGTATCGGCGTTTTGAAAAGCATAATTATGTTCTTTCATTCATTCATTGCCATGGAATGTGCGTTTACATTGTTTTTTCACTGTTAATAGCTCGGTTAATGCGGCTGGCGGTCATTTTGCCGGCGGAAGTTTCATAGAAAGGGAATAAAAGGAAACATTTTTCCCAGAAATTACGTAATCCGCCTCTGTGGTGTAGTGGTTAGGTGTAGTCGCATCGACTCGAAGGTGCCGGGTTCGAGTCTTACCGACTTATTTACTCCTATTTCCTTTTTTTTTCCTTTTTTTGTGTTGTTGTTTTCTATAAATATATAGCTAAATAACTGTTACTTAATAAAGTGCAACAAACAGCAAGAAAAGTATTGTGTTTCCAGAGAAAGTATCGTGCACTGTATATTAAGTATCTAGATAAACAATCTCAATTTCTATTATTTCCTACAATTTACTGTGAGAAAACTAGAGTTGACAACCACTTGATCATTTTCTAAACAACGTTCCCACGAGTTCTTTCTATAGACCGATAGTAATTATTCTAGTACTTTCCAACATGTAAATAGGACATTCAATGTCATTTTTGATTCTTTTAAGGCTCACGGCCTAACTAATGCCAGTATCAACAGAATGTGCCGCAGCATTACTATCTTTTAGATACCCTAGTAATATAATGTTTCATAAACATACAGTTCCCCCACTGGATACTTGTAAAGGCGCACATTGCCAAAGACGTTGCCATGTTTGTCCTGCTTAAGGTGTTCAGTTAAGGCAAAATTAAAGCATGTATCATTCTTCTGCATATATTGCTCTGTTGTGTCCAAAAACGTCAAAGTCTGACACCTCTGCCCACTAGTCAAGGCAATCAACATGACTAAATTTAGGGTGAATTCCTTCAAATTGATCTCGTGAAAACGCCAAAATAAACTCAAGTAATCAGGGACAGTATTCACGGACCAGATATTGTTATACTTTGGCACAGGCATGAGCTTGTTGAACACCCCTTTAAGGTAACGGCAAACAAGGAAATGCTTTCCTACAGGTGTATGATCTGGAGCATCACTATTATTTTTGTGAATATTAGAAACTGCAGACCGAGCTGTATTCAGCGCAGAATAGCTCAAGCTACTCTTGAAAAGACTGTGCAGAAAAGAGAGTACAGCCTTTACAGTGGGATGCAATGGATCATGTGACCTTTCACTGCAAAATTGCAGCCACTTGTTAATATACACTTTATATTGTTTCTGTGTGCTGTCTCTCCCTGAATGCATGATGATGTCGACAATTTCTGGCGAAATCTCAGACTCTTGCCAGGATCGCCTGATAACTTGCATACCATCAACTCCAGTCGTTGATGTGGAGGATGAGGACCGTCCAGAATTGGATGAATCAGATTCTGAACTGAAGCATTTAATACACGTGGCGTTTCTGTTAGTAGGCTCAGTACAGCCGTAATATAAGGCTGAGTTGTCCACAAGGGAATTTGCCTGAATTCCTGGTGCCCAGTCGTGAATTATTTTCTGAACACATCTACAAACAAGACAAAATGGAGGATAAGCATAGAAGAAAAATTGTGACCAATCAATGGTAAAAGCATCTAAAAACGCTGCTATTGGATGTGGTTTCCAGGAAACATAATCCTCCACCTGAGCATTAAGTCTACTAGAAAATAGATCTATATCTGGTTTGCCAAATAAAGCTACTATTCTCTGAAAAAAATAGGAGCTGAAAGCATCCATTCCAGATCCAAATTCAAATATCTTTGTCAATAGCCCAATCCCAAATATCCTTAGCAATGTAGTTACCTTCTAAAGATCTACAACCTCCCATAGAATTAATGTTAGACACAGCAGTGTTGTTATCAGACATAACCTGCACATGGATGTTGTTCCTGGCATCAAGTAGGGAGGAGAGAGCAAGCTTAACTGCTAATAATTCCAGGTAATTTATGTGCCTGGATGACTCTGACTTAGACCAGATGCTACTAGTGTTATTCCCATGTTCGATTTGAGCACCCCAACCAATTTGGGATGCATCAGTGTAAACAACTACATCAGGACTATTATGAAAAATTCTTCTTGATGCTGTTAGAATAACTATCTTTAGGTAGAAAGAGTCATCAACGTAGCCCAGACAGGTGTGGCCAAGCTGACTCCTCAAGTAGCTACAGACCGGTTTTAAAACTTTCGTAAAAATCCTAGGGCTACTAGTAAATCCCATACGCAGGCTAGTGAAAGCATATAACTGATCCCTCAAAATAGATTTTAAATATTTCTGTTCTTCTGCAATAGAGATAGAGTAATACGCATCCTTCAGATCTATAGATGTCATGAAACATCCAGGCATCGAGAGTCTAATAGCTGTTTCTAAAGTGTTAATTGTAAACAAATGATGGTATGTCACTGACTCGTTCAGTTTCTTTAGCTTTAATATAACCCTGTGAGATCCATCTTTCCTAGGCCTGGTAAGGGACTGGTCAAAAAGTATGGGGGGGGGGGGGGGGGTGGGCCAGAGCAGAGAGGGGGTGGGTCATGAGGTTTTGAGCCTCGTGCAAGTGGTGGGTCGTGCAATTTTCAGCTACCCTTAGGGGGTGGGTCAACCTATTTTATTACATAGATAAGCACTAACTACTAACGAGACAGTTGACCACACTTGTTATATAAAACACAGGCAGCTGGAATTAAATTGCTAAAATACTCACAAACCTGTTGTGGGAGAAAATGCAACGGGTGACAGGCCGCACATCCCGTGAACCCTTTGTTAACCTTTTTTTTTTTGCTCTAACGAGCATGTCCTTTAATGATTTTCCTTTTTTGTAAGGAAATGATTGGTGGTTCTTTAAAAATTTATTAAAGCTATGGTTGGTTTTGTATAAGATTCCATTTTTATTATTCAAGCTTCCTTTATAGTAGACACTGAGGGCTGGTATTGTGTCACAAATGGCAATATTTCTTTTTCCTCCTTGTATGTTTTGTTTCAGGAGTTTAGACTCGTTTTTGTAAATTTCATTTCTGATAGTAGGTCTTCTATCAAAGTTTGTGGGTAGCCTCCGTCCATCAAGCGTTTTTTTTTTTTTTTTTAATTTGAATTATTTTCCTCAAAGGTTGTTTCTGAGGAGTTTTTTCGTAGGATTCTCAAGGCTTCTCCTTTGACAAATCCTTTTTAACACTTGGAGGGTGACACGAGGTGAAATGTGTGTGCAAGACGGTTTCCGTTTGTTTAAAATGTGTCTTTGCATCAAGGATAGATTTTTTCTTGAATCTTGTGCCTTTGTATACAATCGTGTCTAAAAACGCTGCATCTCAGTGTCAAATGTTTCGGCCATGAATTTAATAGTTGGGTGATGTAAGTTTGCTTGTTCAATGCAGGCTTCGATGTCTGGTTTAGTCATGTCCCATAGAGAAAAAATATCGTGTATGTAGCATTTCCAAACTGTTAGTTGTTCTGAAGACAGTTTTGGTTAGAGTTGTTGTTTCAATATATGTCATTGTATATGTATATTGTCATCAATATATTGGCAAAGGAATCAAAACTGCTGTCTTTGTGCCCATTACAGTTCCATGGTTTTGTAGGTAGTGCTTTCCATTGAAGTGGAAGAAATTTTCTTTGAGGATTAATCCAAGAATTTCCGGCAAGTAATGTGTAGGAATGGGTTGTCTTTGTAGAAATTTTCATATGCTTTGTGACAGACAATTTCAATATACCCTCGTTTTACTGTATATTTGTGTCAAGACTCATAACGTCCATCGAAACAAGAAATGTTCGGTTTTTCACATTTGTCTTTTCAGTAAAAGGTATGATTTCTGTGATTTTGATATTGGTTGTAGCAGTGTATCAACAAATTTTGTCAAGCACAGAACAAGGTTAGGCCATCCTCTTTTTTTTCTCCTTTTACCGTCGTTCGACCGACCCAAATTCTTGGCATTTTTTAAAAAAAAGTAACGACGTAGTTACACCAATTTTCACTTGAAATAATTCTTTTAATCTGAAAAATGAGCATAGTAACAGCACAGAGAAAAACAAGAACAAAAACTTGAACATTTTTCACAGTATATTGTACATTTTGTTAATCCAAATATGTGAATGTTAACTTTTAACGTCTTCCTGGGGTACCAAGGCCTACTATTCCGAGACTTCTTTTGATTTTTTTTAAAGTTTTTTTTTCAATCCGACCGACCGACCCAATATCAGGAAACGCATTCGACGGTAAACGAAGAGAAAAAAGGGGATGGCCCTAGAGGAAACCAAACATCCATGTTTTAACTAGGGGGTGGGTCATGCAATTTCCAACCTTGCTTTAGGGGTGGGTCAGTCATTTTTGTGACGAAGGGAGGAAGTGGGTCATGTGTTTTTTATCAACCACATTTCCAAATGCTCCGGCCCACCCCCCCCCCCATACTTTTTGACCTGTCCCTAAGAATTGGAGATATGACCTGGTCATCGTCATGTGAAGATAGCCTTATTATCCCTTTAAGAAGGAATTTTTTTACTTCATTGTCAATGATAGTCAGCTCAATTTCAGTAAAGGAATAAAAAGGCCTGGTAATACTAGTACATATTCTAGGTTTCCAGTCAAATTCAATATGACAGTGAGTAACTGCATCCAAGATAAAAGGATATGACGTGATAGTCTTCCATACATAAATACCGTCTCGCAGTCCTCCTGCCTTAAAAGGAATTTCATTTGCAATAATAGTAGCAAGAGTTGTCTGACTTGCCTCAGCTGGTGATCCTACTGGGTCCTGGTTGCCGAGGTCCTGGGATTCTGCTGGGGCCGAGCATGGCCCCGGCCTTGACCTAAAAAAGAAATAGAGGAGGCTCTTCCCCTGCCATCACTCTGACTGAAGCGGCCACAACCACGTTCACCTCTAGAGGCTGGGACTTTGTAAGGTTCCATTCGTCTCTTAGGAGTCACTTTATTGCTGAGTTTTTGTGACTTTGTGAACTCTTCCACTTCCTCGTTTAGGTCATCTCCAAACAAGAATGTTGACACAGCTGTAGTAGATGGGTTGCATAAAGGATCATATTGCTTATTCAGGTCAGGACGAATGAGATCTCTTCGTTTCAGATTAAGCCCTCTATTTGCTGACAACAGCAGGACTGCTGTATGGGTCAAAACATTCCTCGGCTCTGACCCCCATTTGCACTGTTACAGAGCTGAAGTACAGCATATAAACCTGAAAAGAGCAAGGAGTGTGCCTTCTGTAAAGCTGAATCATTGTTTCTGCTCTCCTGTCGTAATTGTTGCTAAATTTGTTTGTTTATCTTCGGTGCAACCAAATTAGTGCAGTTTTCAGGTCTACTGTACTTGCTCTGTACCTCGGCCAACTTTTCTTTTGTGAGCTTCTCTGTAAGCAGACTTTTCATTACTTCTGCCACATTTGCATCTATGGCAGGTGAATTTTCTCTAGAACGCTAAATTGATCAGCGAGTGATTTAAGGGAATCGCCATTCGAGCCGTCAGCATGGTGTGAGGTTTTTGGTTGGATAAAATCGTTTATTTTAGTTGCAACAGCCCTTGCAACAGCTGTATCCGAACACTCACTGCTCGCTTCACAGCTCTCAGGGCTGATCTAATAATCTTCAAAATAGGCATAAACCTTCTCGATAGAGTCTTGTACGTGGGGCCAAAATATCTCTTTTGGTATCATCTAAAAGTTCGGCAAACATCGCCTTGAGGTGCACAGGCGAAGTACCTACGGAATTTGCAATTTTCTAAGATTCCTCAGTCATCGTCTGAAGATATAAAGATGGCCAGAAAGCGTCAAGCTTTTTGCGCTACAAAATTGCGGATTCGTCCGCCACGTGGTATAAAAAAATCGGTCAAAATAACCAGCTCTATAGCTAGTCACAAACTCGTTCAGAGTCGTAAAGATACGAGGAAAGGGTATAAACGCGTTACACTACAATTGTTTAAACTCTGGAGACGTCCAGGAGCCTTCTCATAAAATTATAATTCGGCAAAAGAGCCGAGTCCACTTTTGACGCGTCACAGAGCACAAAAAGGGAAAAAAAATTCAGACAATAACGGCTGGAAAATGTAATGTGGAGCGCGTCGACTGTAAAAGAAAAATAAACGAAAAAGTAACTGTTAACTTACCGAGATAAGCAGCTGCCAAAGGCGGAGAAATATCGGAGAAAAATAAACACGACTAAACCCGCGGCGACTCTCGCTAATGAGGAAGCGAACTCGAGATCCCTACAGTGTCTGCTTTAACGGGAGTTGACTGTATTCGCATTTAAAGATACCATGAAAACAGTAATGCGTGACACAACACTCAACCTGAAATGTATACAGTCACGACAGCACGAATAAGTCTTATTAACTATTCAATCGGGTACTCAATCCATGTTTACTGACCAAAGGCCCTTGATATGCAAAAGAAAAACAATGAATAAAGCTTAGTTTACTACTGGAGTTTGAAGCTTATTGAAGCTTTCAGATGCGAAGCGACGTAACATGCTTGGAAAAGTAAGCTAAAAAAATACGAAAGCCATGCGCTTGAGTGAAACCTAAATAAACTTCATTTACATGGATTTCTAGACTTTGCTAACACTCGTATCTTACCGATAACTGGCCTTGCTCTAAGCTGAGATCAGGCTCTACTTTCATTTTCGTGAGTAAATAGACTGTTGGCTGGCAAGTCTCATAAGGCACAGAATTTGTGTACCTGAATTACGTGTGCTTGCGAATCGAACAATGATTGTTGCATCACTTGTATGTGCATTCACTTTATTACTATGACATTAGACGGACCTTAAACTCAACACTAAGGCCTTCGCGGCCACATACAATGCATATTATTCGGCACAACAGGAGTATCCGTAAATGTGGACAGATTTGGGAAAATCTCGCTACGCAGTTCACTAGAGTAGCGCTTACCAAGAATAGGCTGCCTTTTGTCGCCGTTGATAAATGCCTAACAATGAGTTCAAGGTGTTCGCCGCGACCTTAATCACTGTATTATTTTTTCCCTCTTAAATAGATGATCGGCATCTGAATCGGGCCTGGCTGAGGCAGGAAATGTAGCTTTAGGGGCAATAGTGATAATGCTGCTTTCAAATTGTTTTATGGTATTACTTAATCAATAATACAAACCGATTGCAGCTACTTTTCTCTAGCATTTGACTGTTCCTTTCTTTTTCTCCCAGTGAATTGCGCACATGAACCTTTCGCTCTGGTTACCATGGTCACCCCCGAACACACCCTTGCCTAGTTGAAGGGAAGGGTAAAATGATTCCTCTGGGTCAAGAATGTCACTTAACCATCTGAACAGCCTTTTTGGTACTGAGTCATTTAGAAGATACTAACAGAATCCTCTTGTTAAAGATGTAAAAGTAGATCCCTTCAAAATGGAAATATTATGTTTGCAGAGTGCTCAAACCCTTGAAATTGTTTCTCGAAGTCATGGGAGTATAGTACTCGGGTATCCTGTCCTTTGGGTAGTTCTCCGCTCTCAATACTGTTATAGTCAAGAAAACTTTCAAGTGCTTTGAAAACTTTGTTTACAAAGGATAATCTTTTCTTACCAAATTAACTAGGTGTTTCCAATGTGTTTTACTCTGCAGTAGATCCTCTATGCAAGAGATGCAATTCAGTTAAGGCTAAAGAAGCGAAATGTGAAGTGTGAAGGCAAATTATAGTAATTATAGTAGTCTTCTAACAAAGTCCGTGTTTTGTAATTGTTCTTGCTAAAACCGTTGTTAAGATAGTCAGTCTGGTCTTGTAGACTGTCAGCTGGTGAGTCGAAAACTAGTTGCGCTCGTCTCGTCAAAGTCCGGATAGTAGAAGCCTTGTGAGAGGTCGGGTTGTACGATGACTCAGATCTTGTAAACGGTCGGTATGTGCCGGTTTTCTGTAAATAGTTGTTTGTAGTTTAGATCGAAGAAAATGGTAAGATACCTTTTTTAGACTGCTTGGTCACTCGCGACAACAACAAACTACAAATGACCCAGTTGTTCGAACGCCGGTTAGCGCTAACCCGGTGTTAAATTTTAACCCGGGTTTCTTTTTCTTTTTATCAAAAGCACTCTTTCGAATAATTTTCTCTATTATTTTTAGAGTATCCAATCATCAAATTGTAGGCAAAGGGAATTAAACCGAATCTGCTTTTTGAGCTCTCATATCTGAGTTCAAATTTCGTACTAGCCCCGAGTTATCTTAACCCAGCTTCGACCAACCCAGCCCAGCTCCAAACTGGTTTGCCAGCTCAATCGGTTAGAGCGCTGTCCCCCGGCAAGCCTCCATTTTTCTCTCCTTCCCTCGCTCACCGCTATGAAAACGCTAACTCCCTCACCACGGTATATTTGGAACCAATGACAAAATATTTACCGTGAGCGCTTGATCTAGACGATCTTACGGGCGGAAAAATAGAGAACTATCACAGGGAACCCGAACGCTGTATTAGCTAATCGAATAATTAGATGTATTTACGCTGTATTAGCTAATAAAACAATAACAAGCATTTACCTTTGTTCCTCTGTCTTTATGAGTCGTTTTGGATGGGATTTGAATCCGATCAGAGACGGTTAACATTGCTGGTTATCAAATGCGTTTGCTTGTCTGGCGCGTCGTAAATAAGACGCTCAAGTTCCGTTTCACGTTTCTAATTTTGTTAACTATTAACTTTCCTCTAACGGCCACGAGAAGACAAAAGAGACAAGGGATGAAACTTAAAGAGAGCACTTTTATTTTCAGGCGTAATTACCTTGTTAATGAACAAAATCGGCTAGTATCCGCCACCTAGAGTGATTAAAGGTTTAATTAGACGGGGTTGTTGGTTTCGTTTGTTTTGATGTCCGTTCTTCTGCTCAGATTTGCGTTGTTTTTAGTGGCCACTTTTCGTCCCATCTATGACTACACTTGACCTGACCGGAAGTAAGTTTGCCAGTTCAGACATGTGTTTTGTCAAGATGGTTCTATTGTTCTTGAGACGGTCTCTTTTATTATTATTTGACTGCTTGATGTGTCGGAAAAAGAAAATAGACCATAGCACGCTAAATCACGCGAGTTAAATTTACCGCTCGTGTATGTTTGTCGTGTAGAAATATAGTCGTATTTCCGAAAGGCTAGTAAGGAAAAAATATTTACTGATTTTATTTCCAATAATAGCGATAAGAATCGTAAACTGAGCAATCTCTTTGTAAAAATTTGCTTTGATTGTAATAATAATTTCTATTCTTTTGAATCTGGAAAGCAACAAGAGAAAAAACATAATTCGACTCACCAGTAAACAACATTGAAATTACCACGACCAGGAGAGTCATTCACGTCGCGTGTCACAGAAATTGCAGACAAAGGCTGCCGGCTGTCGGATCGAGTTTCCTCGCGCATTTCCACGCGTGAGACTCGTCAGGTCAAGTGGAGTCACAGTTTGTACGAAGACCGCTACAGAATTTCATCCCTTATCTCTTTTCTCTTCTCGTGACCGTTAAATTGAAACCCGAGTTCATCTCCCAAGGACATCGAGAGTTAATAGTTACCATGATAAATATTAAAAACGTGAGACGAAACTTGAGCGTCTTATTTACGACGCGCCTGACTATGGTTACCAAAATGTGTCAATATTCGATGTCGCGTATATGCTTTTGATTATTTCCACATATTGACGATAAAATTCAAATATTTTTGACTTTGTTCAATACATTCGATAAACTTGTAGCAAAATTCGATAAATTCGCCATGATGTGAATTCAGTTCTCTCCTACATTTATGAAACAATTCAAGCAATATTCATTCGATAATTTAAGCAATATTCATTCGACGATTCGAACAAAATTCATTCGATGATGCACGTGACCTATCTTCCATATTAGGATAGAAGGCTTGGCTACTGAGCATCGACCATGTGCTCGAAAAGAATGTCAAAATGTATGCCAAACTTAAACAACTTGTAAAAGACCAGGTAAGCATTGTAGTATCCTTTATTAATTGATAATTTATTTAAGCACTATTTGGATACTTTTTTAATCGAAAACAGAACGTGAAAGTGCTTATTTTTAGCCAGTGATCTGTGCTCTGTGTTAGACTATTTAAGCATACAAAGTTTATTAAGCTTAAATATGGACTATAATTTTTTCACTTGCTTGAAGGTTGCTCGACAAATTGCAAGCCATAACGTGCCTGGTAAGTAAACATCGATAAAAAAAAGGCTTACCCTCGTTTTACTTGTATCGCAACCATTTCATATTTACATTCGCACCAAAACATTGCAATAAATAATAAGTAAAACGGATGAAAGCCTTTTTATCGATTTTTTGTATCCGCTGACAAGTTGATACTTTTCAAATGATCGCAGGCTCAAGTTCAATTTTTTTAAAATGCATATGAAATAAGTCGTGTTCATAAGCAGATCTTTTAAAATGTTGATTTCGAACTGACCTCAGACGCGAAAATTCAACCGGCTATTACATTTACATGCAGGGAAGGCAATCGCTTTTGACTTTTCTCACTGTCACGCATTGATCACGCTCCACGTCCGATTCTTATGTTCTGATTGGTCAAAATTTGACAGGTGAGCTCATGCGGAAAATTTATGCAGCGTCTGGAAACTTGCTTACTGATAGCTGGAGCTGACAGAGTTTTGTGTCGTCTTGCCTGTCTTTTTCTACTTGGTGTACAAAATGAAATACAGCTGCCATCTAGATTGTTCTGTAATTCATGGCTGGTTTGTTTATTGCGCATTTTGTTGACAAACGCACCGCTTCAAAGTTGGAAATCCGATTTCGGGTGGCATCGTTTTCAAAAAAGAGCTTACCCACTTGCCCTTGCTTGAGGCGTAAGAGAGTTGAAAAGTGTCAAGCGATTCTGGAACACTTGATGACCTTCAGAAGAAGCATCTCGACTGGTAAGCCTGAGCAATTATTGTCTTTGATGTGTTTTTTTTTTTTAGGTTTCCTGAAGTCAAGCGTATGGTTTATGCGGCTTAAGTTTATACGCGAGCAATGATCTAAGTAAGTAAGTAATAACTTTATTTTACCACGGAACACTTATCACTAAAAAGTGGTCTTCTAAATAGCCGCAAATTCAAAGGAAAGGTTCCGAAGATTATTTAGTTATGATTTTGGCTGTAAACAGAAAGCTCTGAGCGATTTTCTTGCCTCGAGTTCATCTTGAAAAAGAGCAAACACCGGGAGCCGGCTTAAAACATAAATAAGCTTATGCTAACCTGACTCCTGATTTTCAGAGACACTTTACTCTCAATACTTCTGTTCGTGAATGAAAATTATTATCTCTTTACATGTTTCACCGAATTATATTTATTTTATTGATTGCTAGTAGTCCCTCTCGCAATTTATCGCTGCACCGGTTGTTTCCAGTCGAACATAAACATTGAATGCAGGAATACTCAAAACGCCGCGCGTAAATATCACTCGCTTTTAAAGATTACACATAACAAAACCATACACAGTTTGATAATTAAAGGGAAATAAAACCTAAACATAACAAATTCTCTATCATGTTGAAGCGTAAATGGTAACTCTTTTAATCGCACTGCAAATTTGGTGCCTGTCAAAAGTGAGAACCCGTCCGGCTGGCCGAAAAGTGATTTGGGGAATTTTTTTTATCGTTTTCATTAAAAGCCCGTAATTATTACCCTGCATATCACATAGGACCAGATTTTTCTAACAGAAAAGTCCCGGCATTATCTGAGAATTCTCTTCGTGAAAACGGTTTATAATTCAATGCTATAATTTGTTGTGCAAAGGAAGCGCGTGCTTTGATCGTCGTGGATATTGAATGAGTGCAACTTCTCTGGCAAAATTGTGAAAAACTGCAGAATTATAGGTTTAAATAGGGCAAAAAAGAACAAATTCTGTCCGAGGTCTGTATGATAAAAAAGGGCCTCAGAGTACTGTTTACCTGAGACGTGATGAGAAAAAGTATGTTAAAAAGGCTGGTTTACACGCCACCAGATTTGTCGCCAAGATTTACTAGTAAACTAAACTTGTCGAACTTGTCCAATTATCCATGGTCTCTCTAACGGAGCAATGTAGGAGAGACTGGTGAATGCCACATTATGATGCAACAGCTAATACAAATACGTACAATACACGAATAGGTCTATTTGTTTTCCAGGCCTAATCTGCTGCGATCGAACATGATTGCTATTTTTGGGTGTACAAATAAGACTATTTAATAACTCGATGTAAAATTTGTTTCACTCTTGGACTGTCAAATTATTTTTCTCTAAAATCACTTCGCCTTTGCCTCAAACGTCAAATGAATGTGCCCTGATCTGTGGATTACAAGTTTATTGTTTGATTTAAATTATGAATTTATTAACGGGAGCTTCGCTTTTAGACCTGGCTAAATCTATATATTACTAATTGTCAGGCTATGTGTAAACAAGACACCCACCAGAGGCGATTATTGGGCTGCCATAAACTTCAGGTTTGCTACATACACTGTAGATATATTGTACTGTGTTAAATTGGGAAGTTAATCAGAAATAGATAGTCCACAGCTTAACCCCCCATCCCTATCCCAGCTAGCACTTCATCTATCCCCAAGGCTCATTCAACTGATTGCATAATGTGTGACACAAAAACACAATGTGCCAAGTGTCAAATCTATTCGGCGAGAGCAAAATTGAAGCTGACTTCCGACCAGGCCAGAAACTTAGTTAAAAATTGTTTTGAAGGCAGGCCTCTATGTGTCCCTTTCAAAACGGATCGTCTACATCTGGGATCTTGAATAAATCGACTATGTCAGCAAAGTTTACATGTGATGATTTATGTGGAGAAAGTGAGAGTTATTGAGAGAGAGTTATTTGATGATATTTCGCCCATGTTAAGTCTGGAAACATTGTGCCTGGTTGGTAGTGGATAGTTTTATCAGTGCCGCGAACGTGGTTAATTGTGTGATTTCCTGAAGTTGTTGACAGACAGATTTCAGGTATGTCGTGGCACTCGTGTTATAAGAATATTGTGTACAAGCATGAAAACGCTTTGCGAGTGTTTAGTTGAAGAGATTTTGTCTTAGACAACCGATTGTGGGGTCAAGAAAGGTGAATTCTAGGTCTGATTTAGTCGGGCATCTCGCTATGAGCCTCATAGTTTGAGAGACTGAAAGGTCATTATTTCTGTGTTTTGAAATTTGCTCATTTCGTTACAAATCTGTCGCTTTTGCCAAGAGCAACTTTTCGTGTGTTGCCAGCGATAAATTTGTCCGTTTTATGCCCTAAATAGCGACTTTCAACGGCTTTTTATTCACTTCAAGGGTCAAATTGTTAAAAGGCGCTTAAAATTTCTGTAGGTACCTTTTTATAAATCCAGACAGATATATAATCATGATTTAAATAAAAAGTCAGAAAAAGAAGAAAATTAACATGAAACACTTGAAATGTGATTCTACCGCCCACATCAAAGCTAGCAATATAATATCTCTCCGTCTCAAGCCCGAGATCAGTGTTTCACCCGTTGGGCCAAAATGAGACGAAATGTGGTAACATATTGGACGACGGCAGACTTTACCAATCGTGAGACTTGTTCCTTCAGAAGGCTTAATGATACCTTCCGGAAAACTTTGCTGTAGGCGGCCAAAAAGAAATCTAGAAAATTAACCGACCAAGAAAAACACCATCAACCGCGCGCGCTGATTTCAAATGTCATAGTGTTTTATGACAAGGAGAGAATTATCGGAAATGATAGCTAGGGGAGAGGAGGGGTGGGTGGGGAGGGGAAGATGTAAACAGCACAATAAACACATTTTTTTTATCTACTGCAGCTTCTTAGGGGATTTTTGTACTGAAAATATCATTTAAAATAAAAGAATAGTGAAGTCAGGCTGAACAAGCCTCAAATAAGACTGTTGCTAAAAATTCCTGGAGGTACCTTTTTGCAAATCCAGACAGACGTATGTATGTATGTATGTTCTTTGAAGTTGAATAAATGTAATTCCTTGAAGTTGAAAAAAAAAATGCAGTTGCATTGTTGAATATAAATATTTTTTCTGAACACAAGTATGTCCACTTGTTGAATTTTGCATCAAATGGCCAACCATAAGAGGGTTGTCGCTTACGAGAGCATCGTAAATTCATTAATAAGTCATTAAGAAAAAAATAGAAATATATAAATGTTTAATGAGTGTATTAATAGCGGAGCTCCCGCGCGCGAAGCGGAGCACCATGGGTAACAAAATTTGGTAAACTATCCATCCGAGAAAATTTGGTTATGACGTAGCGTACGCCCGCCCGCCCGCCCACCCGTACACACACTTCATGTAAGCCGACGTCAAATGTCACAATAGATCTTGCACAACTTGACTAGCCTTTCAGTTTTGTAAGCCATCCGTATGAGTACGATAAGATTGACAGCTGTCAAAATCAGACATCCGCTGACAATTATCACATGACCATCTCGCGGGCTCACATCAAAGACCAGTCGTTTTGCCCCTACATGTAAGCTGATATAATATGTCACACTTACCAATTCAACATAAAAACGAAACTACCCCGGGCAGGGCTGTCAGTCGGCTGACAGTTGTTTAAAGTTATATTGGCAAGCTAAATTAAGGTCAGTTGACAGCTGTCAAAATGGGATATGTGCAGACCACTATCAGAAAACTAATAACGAGTGCTCAGGTTCGCTCAGGTACACGATCTGGCATTTTCCACTACAAGCCGGACGGATATGTCTTACTCACACTCGTAGTCTGTTAAATCGCATTTTCGCCATTCTAATGAAGGTTAATTGACAGCTGTCAAACTAGAGTATACGCTGACCATCATCACCTGACTGTATCGCGGGCCCATTTTTCTATCCATTGAGGTCACCCATAGATTAGAAAATCTATCCATCCGAGAAAATTCGCAATCACGTGACCGTACATCGACCACCCGACCTTCCGTCCGTCCGCACCACAGGCATACCAATGTTTAATTTCACACTTTCTAGCTAGTTTGGGAGCCTGCAACCTGATATTGTACATCCATGTTTTGATTAATTGACAGCTGTCAAAATAGTGTTTCTGCTGACCAGTATCGCCTGACCGTATCGCGGGCTCAGGTATCGACCCACTGAGTTCGAGTGTTTTTTAAAGTTATCCGCTGACAAGTTGCTTCTTTTCAAATGATCGCAGGCTCAAGTTCAATTTTTTTAAAATGCAGGTATGGAATAAGTCGTGTTCACGAGCTGCACTTTTAAAATTTTGATTTCGAACTGACCTCGGACGCGAAAATTCAACGGGCCTTTACATGCAGGGAAGGCAATCGTTTTTTACTTTTCTCACTGTCATGCGTTGATCACGCTCTACGTCCAATTTTTATGTTCTGATTGGTCAAAATTTGACAGGTGAGTTCATGCGGAAAATTTATGCAGCGTCTGGAAACTTGCTTGCTGATAGCTGAAGCTGAGAGAGTTTTTTGTCATCTTGTAATGTTTTAGACTGTCTTTTTTCACTTGCCGTACAAAATGAAATACAGCTGCTATCAAGATTGTTCTGTAATTCATGGCTGGTTTGTTTATTGTGCTTTTTGTTGACAAATGCATCGCTTGTTAAAGTCATTGGAAATCCGATTTCGGATGGCTTCGTTTTCAAAAATGAGCTTACTCACTTGCCCTTGCTTGAGGCGTAAGAGGGTTGAAAAGTCTCAACCGATTCTGGAACACTTGATGACCTACAGAAGCAGCATCTCGACTGGTAAGCCTGAGCAATTATTGTCTTTGATGTGTTTGTTTTTTCGGTTTCCTGAAGTCGAGCGTATTGTTTATGCGGCTTAAGTTTATACACGAGCACTAACCTACAATTGTATCAGGTTTAAAAAGCCTTTAGACATTTTTTTGACCACAGATTCAAAGAAAAGGTTCCGAAGAATATTTAGTTATGATTTTGGCTGTAAACAGAAAGCTCTGAACGATTTTCCTGCCTCGAGTTCATCCTGGAAAAAAGCAAACATTGGGAAGCCGGCTCAAAACATAAATAAGCTTATGCTTACCTGACTCATGATTTTCAGAGACACTTTACTCTCAATACTTGTCTTCGTGAATGAAAATTATTGTCTCTGTACATGTTTCACCGAATTATATTTATTTGATTGATTGTTAGTAGTCCCTCTTGCAATTTTTATCGCTGCACCGGTTGTTTCGAGGCGAACTAAACATCGCATGCAGGAATACTCAAAACGCCGCGCGTAAATTATCACTCGCTTTTAAAGATTACAAATAACAAAACCATGAACAGTTTTATAAATAAAGGGAATAAAACCTAAACATAACAAATTCTTTATCATGTTGAAGCGTAAATGGTAACTCTTTTAATCGCACTGCAAATCTGGTGCCTGTCAAAAGTGAGGACCCGTCCGGCTGGCCGAAAAGGGTAGTTTCGAAAACGAAGACCGAAGCACGAAGCACCCAAATCTCGAAAACGAAGCACCCAAAACTCGAAAACGAAGACCCCTAAATCTCGAAAACGAAGCACCCAAAAACTCGAAACCGGTCTGTCCTTTATAAACACGAGACCAATGCTAATACAGCAGGAATCAAGCACAATAACGAATCGAATTCTCCTGTTCCCCACCATAGAGCCTGGTCCCAGGCTATTGCCGTAGAACAAATTCTGCCTGGATCTGATCTGATCTGATCTGATCACGCAGTGTCATAGATACCCAATATGTTAGACTGCAAAACAATCGGTTTTTTCTCAAAATCAGTAAAGAAGTCGGTAAAGCGTGGCGTAAGAGTAATACGCGCGAGCCTCACACTCCGTTTTCAGCTTCGTTTCAGACCTTTTGTGTTACTGCTCACGCGTACTTCTACAGTCTACATAAACATGTATGTGTACCGAAAAAATGCATATTAAGGTAAGATGTATCAAGTTTAGCGAGACTGATAATAAAATTAATACAGGATATCCTGTTTCAGTGAAACAGTTGGTTATAAAACCTTGGGATGGATTTTGTGGACCTTTGGAGGTGCCGACGCATCCGCTGCCTCCACCTGATTCGGATTGCGTCATGTAAGACATAAAGTTGCACTTATTAAACCTACAGTGGTTTCCAGTTTTGGGTGCTTCGTTTTCGAGATTAAGGGGTCTTCGTTTTCGAGTTTCGGGTTCTTCGTTTTTCGAGATTTTGGGGTCTTCGTTTTCGAGTGCTTCGTTTTCGAAACTACCTGTCGAAAAGGTGATTTTGGGAATTTTTTTTATCGTTTTCACTAAAAGCCCATAATTATTGCCCTGCATATCACATAGGACCAGATTTTTCTAACTGAAAAGTCCCGGCAATATGGAATTCTGTTCATGAAAACGTTTTATAATGTAGTCAATGCTATAATTTGCCGTGCAAAGGAACAAGGGCGTGCTTTCATCAAAGGTAACCCCCGCCAGGCTCACTGTTAGTTTCACGTTTAGATTTCATAACATGCTTAAATAAAGAGAACACATGGGGCGAAGTTTAGGTCTGGAAATTTGCTAGAAAATGGAAATAAAAATCTATGAAACTTACCATGTGGCAAGTTGTTGTTGTCCTTAATGGGTACACGAAGTTTAGGGAAAAATAGTCTACTTCACCGTTCCTTCATAGTATTATATTTCGGGATTGTCCAATTACTAGTCTCTCAAACGGAGCAATGTTGGAGAGACTGGTGAATGCCACATTATGATGCAACAGTTAATGCAAATACAATACACTTTCCAGGCCTAATCTACTGTGACCGAACATGATTGCTATTTTTGGGTGTACAATTAAGACTATTAACTCGATGTAAAATTTGTTTCACTCTTGGACTGTCAAATTATTTTTCTCTAAAATCATTTAGCCTTTGCCTCAAAAGTCACATGAATGTGCCCTGATCTGTGGATTACAAGTTTATTGTTTGATTTAAATTATGAATTTATTAACGGAAGCTTCGCTTTTAGCCCTGGCTAAATCTATATATTATCTGATATAGATACGGCTAAACTTTACGTCGAATTTTTTAGACCAAAATAACGCCAAGATCTTTGTCAACGAACCATTTGCAGCTTTTTCTGCTTCATTAAAGTGTTGTGTTACGGAAAATTGTATTGCGTGAGTAGCGTGACTTTCTAGAAGCTTCGCGAGAGTTTATAATTTGTTTATTTTAGGATCTTGTGTAAGCGTTTCTAAAGAGGTATATTTTGTAATCTTTCTATAATTAGACTATTTGGAATGTTGTAGAGCTTTATGGTAAAAGTATATAAGTAGGCGAGTCCGAGTTAAGTTTTAACTAGTTTTCACAAGCGAAGAGAGTTTGACGTTGGTCGTGTTTAGTCAAGTGTGACGAAAGCCGTGTAAGTTTATCAAGTTAATTGAAGTTGGTGGAGGCCGTGTAAGTTTAACGAGTTACGTGCTGTTGTGGAGTTTTACTCAGTGGAAACTACGTTCATTCTTGGAATAAATCTTCTTGTTGCTGTTTCGACAACCCTGCGTTCAGTTTGGTTTGCAAGCTACCCGTCCTCTAAAAGATTACCCGCGTAACATGTTGATTTATACTTGATCGAAGCTCTCCTTGCCACCACTCTTGTAAGCGACCAGCTCTTAAGTTACGACACCTTTGTGAAACCCCGTTTGAACTGTGACTTAAATTGTCATGAACAGCTCTCGTAAGCAGCGACCGCTCCAGTAAGCGACTGCGACCACTTTTGGGGTTACTAAACTGGACTTTTCCTCAGTTGTTGTTAAGCTCTCGTAAGCGACCACTTAGAGTCTTCATACAAATCAGCACTTACACAGGGTGAAATAAGGTGTTTCGGCAATTTGGAAATGTTGCGGAAACCTGATGGTTCAAAATTCCGTTGCGTTTCCGCGGGACGGTTTCGACGGGAAACGTGCAAGATGAAAATGGAGGCCTTGTTTCGTGTTTCCGCAGCGCTTCCGTTGACTTAAAAGTGTCAGCTCGTTTCCATTGCGTTTCCGCAAGCGATTTTGTTACTGAAATTTGCTGGTTTTCATGATCAATCCCAGGTTTCTCATATAATAAATTTTTTTTTAACTGTACTGATTACGCTTCAGGCAAGATGAGGAATCATTGCATTGACCTAAAATATCCGAAAGAACAGAGATAATCGCCTGCGCTAAGCTACACGTCGTAAATGCTGGAAAAGTGATAGATGATTCTCTCTGTCTTCCTTTTTTGAGAGATTCAAAGATGTGTTATTAAAATTACTAGCGCTCCAAACATTGAAGCGTAATTTGAAAAAATTTAGAAACAGCAAAATAAATTATACATTATTTATTAACACGCTTACACGCATTTTGCCTCGCTCTGGAGGCATGAGTCTTACGAGCATGCGGGCCTCGTTTTCACGTTGAATTTTGAATCGCGCGCCCTTTTGAACATTCTTCGCTTTCGGTTCGCCTTCTATTTTGGTGGTTTGTACATGCAGGGCCGTTTTTTTGTGAAGATGAGCAAGGAGAGTGTGATAGATTGCGGGGATAGACTGCAGGGAGGAATGATAGTTCGAAAAACGATTTAAATGAAACGCCAAATCCCATGGAAGCGGTGATGAAGGAGTTCAGTGTTCACTCTTGGCGACTCGAATGCACACTGAGTGTTTCAACAACCATTGACCAGAAAGAACGCCTATTTTAAACTGTGGATCCTTGTTGTTTTGTAAGTACATTCTGAATCTTGTTTAAATATATAGAAGCATATTTAAGTCTATGTAATAGCTTTGGGAGCATTTCATCGATGTCGATCATAAACTTCGTCTCACATGTGAGCTTACATAACCTTAGATGTTTCATGCCACAGCGAGTTGCTTCCTACAGATCTGACCTTTGTATGTTGCCCGCAGTTTCTTTGATAACATATGCCTGTAAAGCACGAGTTTATCTTATTTCTTTTACAATAAAGACATAGTTGCTGCTTCACCGAAAAAAAACTTTTCTGTATACTAATGCACATTTTAATGGCGAAGATGGCAGCCGTAAAATATTGAATCTAGAATGAGGAAACGGAATCACGGAACGGAGTACGGAATCAAATATCAATTACAGAAAAGTATATATTATGTAAAAATTCCTTGACACTGAAATGTATAAAACATTTCCACTCCAATATCTGAGACTGTAGATGTTTATCACAAGGATAAACCTGTACAAAATTAATATTTAATGTTCATATTAATTTTTTGCATGCAATGTGCATTTCCTTACTAGATTTAAACCGACCTATGCAATTTGCAGGGACTAATGGGAATTGTTCAAAATTGAAATAAATGTAGTGCTTGTTACGAGACTTATAGGGTTAAAAAGAACCTTTTCTCTTTGTGTACGTGCACAATAACAAGTTTAATATGATG
>NC_133201.1:29323797-29343797 GCF_958299795.1 Porites lutea | reverse complement strand
AAATTGTACAATTAGATATTCATACAACTCAATTAAAACCATTAAGGGGTTCTTCTTATATTCCTCTTCCAGATTGGATTATGAGGAAAAAAGCAATTGTTAGTATTCGAAATAAAGATGATAAATGTTTTATTTGGTCAGTACTTCGTTATCTTCATCCAAGAGAAAAGAATGATAGTAGGTTTGCAGATTTGAAAAAGTATGAGAATGATCTTAACACTAAAGGAATTACATTTCCAATGAAAGTAAAAGATATTAACAAATTTGAAAAACTTAATCCAGATCTTCCAGGAATAAATGTTTTTTCAAATGATGAAGAGACTATTTATCCTTTGAAAATGACTGAGAAAGATTGTAAAAAAACTATTGATTTATTTTTGTATGAAGAAGATGGTAAATTTCATTATTCACTAATTAAAAACTTTTCCCGCCTTGTACGTAGTCAAATTACTTCAAGAACATATGAGCCTTTACAAATTTGTAAGAGATGTCTTTGTTATTTTACAAAACCAGAATTATTAGATAAACACATCAAATATTGTTCTAGTAATAAATCAGCATTTGTAAAAATGCCAGAAAAAAACAAAACTTTACATTTTACTAATTATGATAAACAACTTCCTATTCCTTTTGTTGTATATGCAGATTTTGAATGTTTTACTAAACCAATGAATAGTTGTTCTCCTGATCCTAAAGATTCTTACAACTATAACTATCAAAAACATGAACCATCAGGATTTTGTTTTTATACAAAGGGTATTGTTAATAAAAGAATTAAACCAATCATTTATACAAAAAAATCAGATGATGAAGATATTGCTAAAATATTTGTAGAAAAACTTACAGAAATGACTAAAGGGATATATGAAGATTTTTATCGTAAACCAAAACCTTTAGTTATGAGTGAAAAATCAAATAAAGATTTTCATAATGCGGTTAATTGTCATATTTGTAGTGGTGAATTAGGTAAAGATAAAGTTAGAGATCATTGTCATTTTACAGGTAAGTACCGTGGTGCAGCACATAACAAATGTAATCTTATGTGTAAAAAACCAAGAATATTACCAGTTATATTTCACAATCTTCAGGGTTATGATGCTCATCTATTTATTAAACAACTTGCTAAAATAGATGGTGATCTTAGTTGTATTCCATCTACTGAAGAAAAATATCTTTCATTTTCTAAATCTATTAAAGTTGGAGAGTATAAAGATATTCATGGTGATAATAAAGCAATAAATTTTGAAATCAGATTTGTTGACTCATTTAAGTTTCTTCAAACATCACTAGCCAATCTTGTTTCAAATTTAAACCAAGATGATTTTCATATTACAAAACATGCTTTTAAGAATAATACTTCATTACTAACTCGTAAAGGAGTTTATCCTTATGACTATGTATCATCAATTGATAAATTATCTGAAAAACAATTACCACCAAAACAGGGGTTTTATTCAAAACTAAATGATGAAGATATAAGTGATGAAGATTATCAACATGCTATTAAAGTCTGGAATACATTTGGGTGTAAAACAATAAGAGACTATCACGATCTTTACCTAAAATCTGATGTAATGCTTTTGGCAGATGTTTTTGAAAACTTTAGAAAAACTTGTCTCCATCACTACAAGTTAGATCCAGCTCATTACTTCACATCTCCAGGACTAGCTTGGGATGCATGTCTAAAAACAACAGGTCAAAGTTTAGAGTTATTAAGCGATTACGATATGTTAATGATGATTGAGAAAGGTATTCGTGGAGGAATAACACATATATCAAAAAGGTATGCAGAAGCAAATAATAAATATATGGAAAATTATAATCCTGAAAAGAAATCATCATTTATACAATATTTGGACGCAAACAATCTTTATGGTTGGGCTATGACTCAAAATTTACCAACACATAATTTTAAGTGGATGTCTAATATTACAGTGGAAAAGGTAATGGAAATTTTAGAAAAAACAAATGATAGTATGGCAAATACTGGTAAGAATGGATATATTTTTGAAGTTGATTTGGAGTATCCACCAGACTTATGGGATCTTCATAATGACTATCCTCTTGCACCTGAATTAATAAAGGTTAATGGAGTTGAAAAATTAATATGTCATTTTAAAACAAGAAAAAATTATGTTATTCATTACAGAGCTCTTAGACAATGTCTTGAGTTGGGTATGAAGATTACTGCTGTTCACAGAGGAATATCGTTTTATCAGTCTCCTTGGATGGAACCATATATAAGAAAAAATACAGAACTTCGAAAATGTGCTGCAAACAATTTTGAGAAAGACTTTTTTAAACTAATGAACAATTCAGTTTTTGGTAAAACAATAGAAAATATTAGAAAGCGTCAAAATATAGTACTTGTTGATGATCGTAAAAAAGCATTAAAACTATCAAGTCGTCCAAACTTTGATAGATGTACAATATTTGATCGAAATCTTATTGCTATTCATATGAAAAAAACAGAAGTGTATTTTAATAAACCAGTATATGTTGGACAAGTAATTTTAGACTTATCAAAAACTCTAATGTTTGATTTTCATTATGAATACATAAAAAGTAAATATGGAAAAAAAGCTGAGTTATTGTTTACAGATACAGACAGTTTAATGTATCATATTAAAACAAAAGATTTTTACGAAGATATATGTTATGATATAAAAAATAAATTTGATACAAGTGATTATCCATCAGATCATCCTTCTGGAATAACTGCAGGAATTAACAAAAAAGTGATTGGTATGTTTAAGGATGAATCATCAGGAAAACAGATAACTCATTTTGTTGGTTTACGTCCTAAACTATACAGCTATAAAGTTGAGGGTGAAGTAGAATTGAAGAAGTGTAAAGGAATAAAAAAAAATGTGGTAAAAAAGTCATTATTATTTGATGATTATGTTAGATGTTTATTTTCTGGTGAAAAAGAAATGAGAAAGATGAAAATAATAAGAAGTGAGAAACATGATCTGTATTCTAAAGAGGTTAACAAAGTAGCTCTAAGTAATCAAGATGATAAGAGACATGTGTTAAATGACCAAATACATACTCTAGCTATTAGAGAAAAATATTAGATTTAAGATGTAACAAGTAGAAATAATAAATGTCATATACAGAAGAAGAAATAAAAAAATATCTCAATATTTTACATAATTATAAAGAAGAAAGTGAGGGGATTAAGAAGTCAAAAGTATCTTCATGTTTAGGCTGTAAAAATACAGAATCTTTTTTTATTGATTTTGGTCAAAAAATATGTTATGAATGTGGAATGTTAAACGGTCATGTATTAGGATTTTATGATGTGAAAGATTATGATAGGGTACATTATAGAAAAAAAAGTATTTATCACAGAAAGTATTACTATGATAAAAAGGTTAATCTGATTTCTAAACTAATAGATCTTTCTTATGAACAAAAATGTGAACTTTACAAAAGGTTATTAAAAATAGATAATTATATTATGGAAAATATTAACAAACAATATTTTAGAAAGAGAATGATAAATATTACTTATGTAATAAAAAAAATTTTGGATGAAATGGGGTGTGAAAAGTATAAGAGTATAAAGCTTAAAATAAGTCCTAAAACTTTAGAAACTTATGATAGTTGGTGGGAAACTTATAAAGAACTGTTAAAATAATTTTATATTATGTGATTAATATAAAATTTTAATCAAATACTTCAAAAATATTACTAAACGCATTTTTAATAATATTAAACGAACTTTTTATAAGATCTTCATCTATACCTTTACTTATTTTTTTTTGGTCTAAATATGAATGATAATAGTGATAAACTTTAAAAATATAAATAAATGCGTTTTTCATATAAAAGAGATCTTCATCTAAATCATGATCTAATTTTAAACCGTCTAAAACTCTATATATTATTTCAACATTAAGAGTTTCATTTTTAATCTCATCTTCTATTTTTTCTAATAAATCTTTATGTGACATTTTAACTATTTCTTCATATCTTTTATTTCCAAAATATAAATTTTTATAGTTTTTTTCTTTATGCTCGTAGAAATTTAAAAATTTATCAACAATATTTTTTTCATAATAATCTTTTTCTTTTTTTACTTCATCAAAAGATAACAAGTATTCATCATGTACATGATAGTAAAATTCTTTCATTAATTTTTTACCAAGTGTTTCAAGATCTTTTTTTTGAATAATAACAGAAGCCATTTTTATTAATAATTATATTAATCTTCTAAATATAAATAATTGTGATAATATACTTCAAACATATTCATAAATGCTTTTTTCATACAAGAAAGATCTTCGTCTATTTCAAAATCATCATATTTATCTATTTTTAATTTAATATCCATTTGATATAAAAAATTATATATTATTTTAAAATCAAGAGTTTCATCTTTAATTTTCTTTTCTATTTTTGATAACAAATCTTTAGTATCCATTTTAACTAAATCTTCATATCTTTTATTATTAAAATATAAGTTATTAAAGGTTTTTTCTTTTTTTTCATGAAACGATAAAAATTCTTTAGTAAGATTTTCATCATAGAATTTTCTTTTTAATTTTACTTCATCAAATTCTTTTAAAAGGTAAGCTTCATGCACATGATAGTAAAATTCTTTCATTAATTTTTTACCAAGTTTTTCAAGATCTTTTTTTTGAATAATACAAGAACTCATTTTATATTAATAATTATATTATTCCTTTATGAAAAATCCAATATAAAATACCAGTTAGATATCCAAGAACTTCACTTTTTATTGGAGAATCAAATAAGTATACACATCCTCTTCCAGCTTTGTAACGTTTATAAAAAGATTTAAATGCTCTATGAAATATTAAATGATTTTTGATTATCGAACTATTAGTTTTAATAGGTAAAATATTTATATTATATAATATTGTTTCAAGTGAAATATAATCTTTTACATAATGTTCGTATAAAAATCGATATATCAGTGCTGTTTTTATAATATCTTCTGTGTGTTTTATATTTTTAATTGTAGGGTAGTAAAAGTTAACGTAATTAACAATAGTTTTTATCATTTTTATTAATCACATATATTAAATTTATTATTATATTTAATCTCAAATCTATCTGGTTCAGGAGATTGATCAATTATCATATCATCTATTAGTTTCATTCTATCTACGAATTTTTGTTTATCCCATTCATCTCCTCTAAGTACAGCTCGAAGTTCAACAAGAACTTTTTCATAAGTAGTGTATGCAATTTTTGTCATCTCAATTTTCCTCTTATAATTTTGTTTTTTTCCAACTCCAGTCACAATAACACCAGCACCATTTACAACTCCAAGAACTACAGGGTTAAGTGTTATTCCACCAATAATAGTTCCTATTGATACCAAACATATTCCAGTAATTGTAAAAAAATTATCAAGAAATTTATAACTTTTATAAGATCTCTTAAAACACCAATATTTTTTATGGTAGTAACTGTAAAAATCTTTTATTGTTTTAATATCAGATTTTGATAGAGATGGGTCTATGTGATTAAAATCAAAAATATCTTTCATTTTTATTATTTTATATATATAATCTTAGGTTAAACTATAATACATAATTTCCGTTTATCTTTTCTTGTAGTAATATATGATGATGTACTGAAGAGTCAATGTCGTAAAAGTTTGGAGAGTACATAAATTTTTCTATCACTGATTCTTTACATAAAAATTCAAATTCAAGGTTAGCTGAAGTTCTTACAATATTAGCGTCTAAGTCTGCGGAATAGTTACTTATATTAACTTTTGTAATATTATCATTAATACTTTCTGTTAACCATAAAACTATTTTTTTTCCACTAAAACTACCTGGTATTGCTAAATTTTTACTTACATTACCAATACTTATGTTTAGATAATTAGTTATAGGTAAATAGTATAAAAATAAAAGTTGTTGTCTTGAATTTGCATTAGACACATCATATTTCTTTATACTAAAATTATTTCTTTTAAAATGAGAAAAAACAATACATAAAGTGTAACTTGTATTTTTAATTGGTGGTTTAAAAGATATCTTATAATTATTTATTCTTAATCCAGTTTCTTTTATGTTATCCATTGTTTTACTTGGAAATGTAATATTTTGTGCAGAATTTCCTGTAATAGAGGACAAAGCATTAAACACAACACCAATTGAACTTTTATTTAAAACATAATTGTTTGAATCGCTAAAGTCAAAAAAATGATCAAAATATTTTCTATAAACATAATTTTTTATAAAAGGTAAATTTTTATTTACAATTCCAACTGTTGCTGTATTAATTTCATTTACCATTCCAACTGTTGCTGCACTATTATTATTATTTTTATCAAGATTAATGTTTAATATTTTTTTATTATTTGCATTTATGTCAACATTGTATGTAACTTCTGTTGGTTTGATATCAAATGCTGTGTGATAGTCATAAACTTTATCTGGGTCGATATTGCTTACTTTACCCACAATACCATAAGTAACAAAATAAACTCCTGAAAACTGTCTTGGATAAACAGTCAAGTCACTTCCTTCTTGTGGAATATTAACAAGAAAATGAAGAAAGAACCTATTACCAGTTGACAACTTTTTAAAATTAACTATTATTCTATGGTAATACATATATTGTGTTTGATTTGCTGCATCTGTATATCTATGACTAAGTTTTTTTACACTTACATTTTCAATTGATAATCCTGTTGAAGTTCCTTTGTCTACACTTATTTGAGATTTATGCCAAAGTTGATAGTCAGTGTTTAGTATTTCCAAACATAGTGTGTAATCAACATTAGCGGTTAATCTGTAAAAGTTAACTGACATTTTGTACTTATACCCACCTTGAGAATTTTTGTTTATCTTTACATAAATTACTTTGTGGTTATAGTTATGAAAATTACCTTTTGAAGCAGGTAAGTCTGCTATTTTTGATATAACAAAACTAGTTCCACTATCTATTTCATCAGTCCATTGTGCTGCATTAGACATAAGAAAAGTAAATTGGTCATTGTAATGACTTGGTTGAACTGCAGTGTGATGAATTAGTTTGTCAGCGTAATCTTTATTTACAGCATCATTGTCTTGGGTTGGATTACTTAAACTAATAATTTTTTTATTGTTCATATTTAAGTTTCCTCTCATATAATCCGTTCCATCTTTTTTTAAGTAACCTGTTGTAAATCCTTTATCATCCACATACTTTTTGGTTGCAGCATCTGTATCGTTAAAAGGTGGTCTTAGGCCAATTATAGGTTTATTATTCATGTTAAGTGAGTTTAACATTTTATTTGTTCCACCAACATGTAGATATTTTATATCTGTAAAGGCTAATGGTGTTGGTTGTTTAGGACCCATTGGAATTGGTAGGTTTAAAATTCTATGATTATCCATGTTAAGATCACCTTTCATTGGATAAGATCCATCTCTATTAAGAAATGTATTGTCTACATAATCTTTTGTAGGAGGTTCTTTTCCATCCAGTGGTATGCTTAGATTTTTAATTCGGTATGTATTTCTCATATCAATGTTTGAATCAATTGCTAGGTTTGTTGTTGAAGTGGGTTTATCATCCACGTACTTTTTGTTTGCTGCGTCATTATTATCTGTTGGTTTACCAACATTAGTTATTTTATTATTATTCATGCTTAAATTGCCAATCATTGTTCGTGAACCATCTCTGTTAAGAAAATTACTGTCTGCATATTGTTTTGTTGCTGGCTCATCTGCATCATTTGGATGTTTAAGGTTTAAAATACGAAAGCGGTCTTTCATATCTATATTTGCATCAACTGTTAATCTTGATGTTTTGGGTGCCCCGCTAGAATTATCATCAACATACTTCTTTGTAGCAGCATCAGTATTAGCAGTTGGTGTACCAACATTTCTTATTTTTTTATTTACCATATCATAATCACCATCAGAAGTAAGATTAAATCCAACTCCTGGTGCTCCTTGAATTCCTTTAGCAAATGAGTTATCTTTTTGTTCGTTAAATATTCCCATTTTTATCTAATGATTATATTTTTCTCTTAAGGTAGAGGTGTTAGACTACTAGTAAAGTTTTTAGCAATACGTTTTTTAGGCTTATCAATGTACAAAAATGTAAATGGTTTTTTTGTTGCTGTTCTATATGTTTCTTTATCAACTCCTAATTCTGAGGATATACGATTTGCTTCCCTCGATGATGGAAATTCGTAAAGACAGTAGTGAGAACAATTTAATCTAATATCCTTTGGAGTTTTGTAAAATGATTGACTGAGGTAGATTACAGAACAATTCTTATGCCTTCCTTGGATAAAATAATCAATAAGTTCTCTTTGATTTTTATCACATACGTAATCATCAAATATCACAAGTTTTTGATTGTCTTCATACTCCATTTCTGTCACTGGAATTATTTCATCATTACTTACATTTAGTATTTCATATCCCATTTTATGACTTAATTCTCTCATTTTTTGAATTAACTTTTGATACTTATCCTGTTCTAGATTACGTGCGTAAAGATAAATTTCATCATAATACAAAAGTGGTTTAATTAACATATGATAAAGCAAATTAGTTTTACCACTTCCACTGTTTCCACAGATTAACATTCTAAAAGTATCTGATGGCATGTAAGGAAATAACTGTTTATATTTTTTATCCGGGTCATCAACACTATCATAGTTTGGTATTTCCATTTTATATAATAGTTATATATTTATTATATAAAATGGATATTGAAGAGTATAAAAAACTTGCAAGAAATAAAATTGAGGCTGACTCTTTGACTAGACAAGTGAGAAATGTTATAAAAGAAACAAAATGGCAAAAACAAAATATGAGAGAAGGTTTTACAGAAACATTTAAACCACTTATTGAGTCTCAAGAGAGTGTTAAAAAAAGTATTGATGAGCAGCAAAATAAAACTATAGCACAACTTCAAGCTAATCAACTTGCTCTTACACAAGGACTTAATCAAAACAGACTTGCTATAACTGAAGGATTTGATAAACTTGACGAAGTAAAAAAATGGGATTTGGCTCAATTACCAGGTTTTGAGGCGATTGAAGATGATCTATCTAGAACGGATAAAGAAACACAAACCGAAAATAAAGAACAAAAAACTGTAAATTTTGATACAAATTTTTTTAATAGAGGTTTAATGAATAAAAAAAAACATAGATATTTTAAAAGATTTTAGTTATGAACTTCCTTCTAAATATTTAGAAGAAAATGATATTAATAAAGTTAATTCTGCATTAGATGTTGCCACAGATCAAATAACTGAATATTATAATGCAATAAGAAATAAAGCAGATATAGGATATGATAAAAGAATAGGTGTCAGGATAGCTGTACCGCGAAATAAAAATCCACATCAACAAACAAAAATTGAAATAGATAACTACAATGCGCTAAGTTATTTTATTTTTAATCTACATAATCTTAAAGAATATTTAGAAAAATCTGGCTCTGGAATGATTTACTTTAACAACCCACATCAACTTCTAGACAGACTTGAATTACTTGGTGGTTCAATTCTAGCTGGGAATAATGGTGTAATAAATGAGTTTTCTAAAATAGCACATCTTCTCAACCAAATGAAAGTAATTACAAAAAAACAACTAAACGATCTACTAAAAACTTATATAACAATTAGATAAATGGAAGAACGAGCTATTCATATTTCTTCAATAAATAGGGAAAAAAGAGGAACAAGCAGACCCGGTGATTTTACTATTAAGTTTAATCCATCTTTGAAACTTGACCCTGAAAAGAAACATCAACTTGCTCTTGATAGGTTGTCCATGACTTACTCTTGGTACAACATTAGAAGTGATTATAAAAATAATAAGATTAAATATACTCACGATGGATCAACTTGGCAAACAATTACTTTTACAGATGGAATGTATTCCTACTCAGATATTAATGATTACATTCATCAGTATATGGATCAAAAATCTCACTCATCAGGTTCAAGTGGAAATAAAACTTATTCAATTAATATATCATTTATACTATCCACCTATCGAGTGTTAGTATCAATTGAGGGAGATTATCAATTAGATCTGAGAGGAACAGAATTTGGAGACCTTATTGGATTTGAAAAAAAACTTATTACAAAAACAGAGTATGGAACAAAATTACCCAATATAACAAATTCTATTGATGTACTAAATATTAACACAACAGCAATAACTAATAGTATTGTAAATGGAATAAATACAAATACTATTGCTGTAATACCAACTGATAATTTAACAAGATCTTTTCCATTTACTTTCGAACCTAAAAGACCTTTGTATTGTGACGTTTCTGCGTTTAAAATTGATGAAATGAGAATATTTGTTACAGACTCAGTTGGAAGACCAGTAAATTTTAATGGTATAGATTGGTATATGACTTTGATACTTCACTCGATGTAATACTTCATATTTATATAACTATTAAAATAAAATGATGCGACAATCAGAGTTTAAAATGAAACTTGACCCTGAATTGGGTAAATATACAAGAAAACATATTTATGGAGAAGGAATGATGGATAGGTTTAAATCCTTTGGAAAAAAAACATTTGCAAAGACAATGAAAAAAACTGCTAAAAAAAGTGCTCAAAAAAGTGGTGATAAATTACTAAAAATGACTGCAACAAAAACTGGTGAATATTCTGGTAAAAAGGCTGGTGATAAGATAGTGCAAATGTTATCCAAAGAAAAGGTAAAATCCACCAAAAAAACCCCTTCCAAAAAAAAAGTTGAAAGTTTACCAACAAGAAAAATGACTCAACAAGAAATAAATAAAAGAGTGAATTCCATTCTTAGTGGAGGTTCATTAAACTAAGAAAAAAATTATATAATTAATAAAATAAAATGAAGTCTTTTAGAAATCCAAATTATCTAGAAAGATATGAAGATGTTGTTTTTGATCTGGAACAAGCTATTAATACAGCTCCAGCAAACAACACTGATCAAGATAGAAATAACCTTAAATTTATCACTGACAATTCAGGTGAAGTAACACCATTTGATTGGTATAATGCTAGAATAGCAATAGATTTTAAAGTTCAAAAACGTGATGGTACTAATTTTGTTATTGGAGCTAATGTAGATGATGACAGTCTTACAGCTGCTAGAAACGCTCAGTATATAGCATATAGAGATGATCAAATGGGAATTGTAAATGGAGCAAATAGTTTTATTTCAAGATTATCAGTATTAGCAAATGGAAAAGAACTATACCAGTGTAATTATGCTAATCATAGTGTAAATATAAAAAATTTACTTGAATATAACAAAACTTACGCTGACTCAGTTGCAACAAATGAATTTTATTATCTTGATACATCAACAACTGCTAATAAAAATAGATTTATTAAAAGACAAGTTACTCATCGTCAAAATGCTGCTGGTGGTGCTGATGAAGCAGGTTTTATGTTAGATAACAGCCCATCATCTTATAATAAAGGATTTGCAAAGCGTAAAGCTTTACTTGGAACATCATCCACAGTACGCTGTGAAATTCCACTTAATAGGTATTCATTTTTTGAGGCACTTGAAGATAAACTTCTTCCTAACACTAAAATCGAAATAAATTTTGAGATTGAAAAAGATGATAATCTTATTTGGAGGGCTGGAGGAGATCGTTGTCGAGTAGTAGTTACTCGTCTTCAACTTTTTGTACCTAGGCTGGTATTCAATGCAGAAGGAAGTAAATTATTTATGGAAAACTATCTCAAACCATATAAATGGACATATCTAAAAGAGGTTGTTGAGAGAAACATTGCTGGAAATCAAAGAACTGGTAATTTTAGAATTACAAATGGTATATCAAAACCAAGACATGTATTTGTTTTTATAATTAACACACCAAATATAGATACACAAACAGCAAATCCATTTTTGTATAATACTTTCAGTGTTTCTACAGATCCAAGGACTCTTGACAGGTGTTATCTTGAGGTAGGAAATGGAAATGAATATCCTGATATTCACTACAAACCTTCAACAGATCCTTCAAGAGTTTTTAGAGATGTGATGAAGTATGTTTATGCTAACAATGATTTTCAAGGAGGTACACTTCTTACTAGATCTACTTTTGAAGATATATGTCCGTTTGTATATTTTGACTTAACCAAGCAAAAACTAGACATAAAAGATGGGGTGACAAAACTTGCATTTCATTATGAGTTATCTGGAACAACTGCAGCTAACTACAATGTTTACGCTCTAGTACTTCACGAAACTGAAGCTGAAATAACACAACAAAATGGAAAACTATTGTTAAGAGCATAACCCCTCCCTTAGCTACACCACATATGATTACACAGAATTTTACACAAGCTGTTATAATTACACAGAAATTTCTACAAGTTGTTATGATTACACAGAAATTTCTACAAGTTGTTATGATTACACAGAAATTTCTACAAGTTGTTATGATTACACAAAATTAAATACAAGCGTAAAAGAATAATGTGTAATCATTGATTGGATAAAAAAAATCATACGATATTTATATTACAGCAGGTACATAAAACCACCAAAACAAAATAATATAAATATTATAATAAAAATGACAACTTATATTGAATACGGAGTAAAACTTACAGATGGACAAAAGTTAAAACTAGCTTCTGCTATAAAAAATAAATCAGAACTAACTCTTCGAATAAAACATTCACATCTTCGAGGTCCTGATGAATTAATGTTAACAAAAAGACAAATTTCTAAAATAAAAAAATCTATTGCAAATGGTACCGGATCGGATATAAAGATAAGTGAAACACAGATTAGACGTTCTGTAAAACATGGCGGAAACTTATTTACATCACTTGCTTCTCTTGGAGCAAAAGTATTACCTTACGCAATAAAAGGAGTATCAAAAGTTGTTCCTGCATTGGCTACTGGTGCTGCCACTGCACTTGGAGAAATTGGATTAAATAAAATTTTTGGAAAAGGAATAACAATCCCCCATAAATTTTTCCCAATGCTACCACCTATTGTAAGAGAATTTACACAATCACAAATAAACCAAATTAACAAAGCACATCAAACAGGTGGACGATTAATTATTAAACCAACTCGTAAACAAATAGAAGGAGGATTTCTTGGAACACTTGCTTCTATTGGAATCCCAATGGCAATTAGTTTAGTATCTAAGATGTTTGGATCTGGTCTACAAGTAGATAGAAGTAATTCATCCAATACATCAAATGTTTACGTTCCACCTCCTCCATCTACTTATGGTGAAGGTTATCCTTATCACTCACCACCTTTTATTGGTAATTGGTCAAACCCAATAGGAATGGGAGTTAAAAAAAAAAAGCCCAAATCCAAGGGTTCAGGACTACTACTAGGAAAAAACAGCCCATTCAACTCAATTCCCATTCTAGGTACCATTTTGTAATTAAACCTCTATCCAACTTTGACCTTTTAGAATGGATAAAAAAACTTGGTATTAATCATTTCAGAGGAATATATAATCGTGATAGACTACCAAAAAATATTAGAAAAGAATGTGGAATAATTAATCTAGATGATATTGATGGTCCTGGAACACATTGGGTTTGTTATAGAAATATAGACAACGTAGTTGAGTATTTTGATCCATTTGGATTAATAATGCCAAATGAAGCATTAAGATATTTTAATACTTCTGGAAAACAAATAGTTTACTCAATGGATGAAATACAAAATCGTAATACTGTACTTTGTGGATATTGGTGTTTATACTACTTATTTGAGAGACAGAGAGGTAATAGTATTCTAGATGTAATACATAACCCTCATTTTGATGATGACAATAGTGATTTTATAAAAGCATACTTTGGAGGATAAATATAATATTTAATAAATATTATATTTTTTATGTTTATTCACTATCCACTGGTTTATTTTTTAACCTCTTAACCTTCTCAACTTTTGTGTTTAAATCTCTAACACTATCAACTATTTCAACAAAATTTGAGTAAATATCAATAAGTCTATAAAGTTTCTTCTTTTTATCACTATTTATACTCAACCATGAATATTCCTCATTTCTAATTTTTTTCCACATATCACATTCACTAACCATTAACACTCTGGAAAGATCATCATTTTTCTTTCTAAGTGACTCCATCTCATTATATATTTTTGATCGAACTTCTTTTTCAAAATCCTTGATTGTTTTAACATCAATATTTTTCTCAATCTCAGAAAAGAATTTAGCCTCCATTTATTATATAAACAGATAATTACCTTTTACAACTTTGTTGAGAGTATTTGCTTTCTCACTTATTTCCATAAGCAACTCAAATATTTTTATAAATTTAGTATCATTTTCCAATCTAGAATGATCAGCATATTCATAACTCATATTAAGGTTATTATATATCTTTTGTAGTTCACTTTTAAGAAAATTAGATCTAATAGACATATTTTATCTAAGCATATATTAAATGAAAGAATCATATTGTATTAAAGATAAAATGGTAACTCCTTGCACAGAACCAAGTGGTTACCAAAAAGATAAAAGAGGTAGAACTCAATTCTTCTGTCATTGTGCAGTTTGTGGAATTAAAAAAGTTAGATACGTAAAAACTGGAACAGCTTCTCAAACTGGAAGTGGAAAAAGAAAAACTAAAAGAAAGTCAAAAAACTAATCAGCCCGTCTGAAGGGGCGGGCGTCTTTGATACTGTTGTTGGTACAGCAGTTGATGGATTTGTACATTACGGTTTACCTTGGATGGGAAAAAAAGCAGTTGAAATGGGTAAATATGGAGCAAGTGAGTTAATGAGAAATAAAAACGTTCAAAAAAAAGCTGTAAACTACGGAATAAATAAACTTACTCCATTTATTCAAAATTCTGTTGGATCAGCAATGGATCAACTGTCAACAAAAGTTAGACCAAATAAAAAGTATAAAACTGATAGACCAGAATTAGATGGAAAAGGAATAGATATTCATAACGCTATTCTAAAAGTGGCACCCAAAAAAGGTTTTGTTTTACCAGGTCATAATTATACCGGTCCTGGTAATCCTCTTGACGATCAACTTCGTTATGATGATAAGGGTAATATATTAGAAATCTACCAACAACCAACAGGACCAACTGATGCGGTTAGTATGCAACATGATGTTGACTACACAGTTTGTGGAAATAAACCAAAAAGTGAACAAGTAAAATGTAAAAATGAAGCTGATAAAAAAATGATAAAATCACTAGATGCAATTCCTTGGAAAAAAAGACAATGGGGGCATGCTATGGCTAGAACTATGATAAATACAAAACAAAAACTTGGAATGGGTTTAAACGCGAGACGGCGTTGAGTAATGATTGGTCTCAACAATTAGCCGACGAACTTCACAAACCAATCACACGAAACTTTCAAAAGAGATCAGTAGTCTCAAACGGAATTGATGAAATCTGGGCTGCTGATTTAGTTGAAATGCAAAAGTTTAGTAAGTGGAATAAAGGGATTAAATATCTGCTTATGGTTATTGATGTGTTTAGTAAGTATGGATGGATAAGGGGATTAAAAGATAAGAAAACTGAAACTGTTAGTAAAGCATTTGAGGATATATTCAAAAGTAAACGTAAACCTCAAATGTTATGGACTGATAAAGGTTCTGAGTTTATAAGTAAATATTTTAAAGATTTTTTGAAAAGAGAGGGAATTAAACTGTATCACACTGAAAATGAAGAGAAATCAAGTGTTGTTGAAAGATGGAATAAAACAATGAAAAATAGAATGTGGAAGATGTTTACTGTTAATAACAATAATGTTTACTGGGATAAGATAGATAATCTAGTTGATGATTACAATAATACTAGACATTCTAGTATAAAAATGACTCCTGTTGAAGCAAGTAAAAAAAAGAATCAGAGTAAAGTTTGGTCTAATTTGTACAGTGATTTAATTTACTTGAAACCTGGTAAACCAAAGTTTGCAATTGGTGATCATGTTAGAATTTCAAAATATAAGAGACGAGTATTTGATAAAGGTTATACACCAAACTGGACAGAGGAGATATTTGTAATTGATAAAGTTCTTCCAACAAAACCTATTACATATAGTATTGTTGATTTAATGGGAGAAGAGATCAAGGGTTCTTTTTATGAACAAGAATTACAGAAAGCAAAACAACAAACATTTAGAATAGAAAAGATTATCAGACGAGATAATAAGAAAAAAATGGCATTAGTAAAATGGAGTGGTTATCCTGATAAATTTAACTCATGGGTAAGTTTAAAAGATTTGGTTGATTTTTAATACAAAATAATGTTGTATTAAAAATAAAAAATACTATTATTACTCTTCATCACTAACTTTTTCAAGTAATTCTTCAAGACCATCTTTTGTGTAATCACCATCACTCTCTTCTTCTTCCTCTTCAAATGCTAGTAAAGACTCTCTAGGTTTGAGTGGTTTAACATAGCACTCATGTACTTTTATTTGTAAAGATGTTACAGTTTTACTTATAAATATTCCTTCAATTATTAGAGCCAATTACAGTATTGATTAAGATATTTAAAAGGATTTAGATCACGACCTCCCTTTCCCTTAAACAGAGACAAAATTTTTTTTGTTTTTTCTGAGTAAATAAGTTTTGCATAAAGAACTGGAGCTGATGATTCATCAACTTTTGTTTTCTTTTTTCCTTTATTGTCTGTGTATTCTATTTGTTTATGGTAAAGTGGTGAAGATAAACTTGATGCCATATCAGGACCATATTCATTTTCTAAATATTGTTGTGATGCAGTTGTTATATTATTAATAACATCAAAAAATTCTTTTTCTTTAGTACTGGGTTCACTATCGCGAGACCAAAGACATACTGGTATTGAGTAACCTACTAACTTTTTGGTATCTTGATTTTTCTTCTCATTTACTCCAAAAGAGAAAAGAACTGGAGTTTCTATTACAAGTGGACCTTTTTTCTTATTTGGGTATTTGATTTCAATTGGAATACGTTTATATTTAATTTTGCTATCTTTTACTTTATACTCTTTGCTCTCATTAAACTCGATATTGTCTTGGGTAATATTTTCGTAACTTGTCAACTGCATTTTATTAATATTTAGATAATCCTTAAACCACTTTTAAATATTCAAACGTGTATTTTTGACCGTCTTTTTTTGAAGTAGCTGATTTACAATAGTTCAATCCTTCACAAATCATTTTAACTTGACCTGCATTAATACCTAATAATTTGTTAACTGAGTATAAACTATTGTAAATAACTTCTTCATTTGTTAACAAATTAATTCCCTTAACTTTTTTTCTATTTTTATGATTATCCTTTACAAAACTATAATCTCTATTAATTGCTGATTTTTTATTATTTTCACTTGTTGTTACTACTTCCAAATTTTTTAACCTATTATCTGTTCTAATAAAATTGATATGATTAATAGATTTATTTTTTTCTATCATTCCATAAAAACACTCATAAATAAATCGATGTGAAATATAAGTTTTCTGTTTATTTTTTGTTATATATATTCCAAAAATTAAATAACCATTATTATTAATATTTCCTAACATAGGTTTTCTTAATCTAACATTCATAATTTCACCATATTTATTTGCTGCATATTTTTCATAAATAGGATGAGTATAAAACTTTTTATCATTTTCCAATATGAGAACCATTTTATATTAAATTTTATTTCTTTAATCTTATAATATTTAATTTTTTTTATTTTCTAGGCCAAAGTAAATTTACCGACCAGAAGTTACTCGATTCTGGATTAGTATATGTTAATTCACCCTTTTTATTTTTAATCTTCATAGCACGAGACAAATATTTATCTCTTCTCTCTTTATCTTTGTGAATAGTATAATCTTCATATTTAGGTGACCCAAAGTAAACTTTCTTTCCACCTGGAAGTGTAACCATGTATTTGTTATTTTTACGAGATGAATAATCAAGTGATTCAGCACCGAGTTTTTTAGCATTTATGGTTAATTTTTTAAACTCTTCTCCTGTAAGAACATTTTTTTCTTGAATTACATCATCAGCTACAAAATCTTTATCCATTTTTTTATTTATTAGTTGTACTAATTTTTTACCAAATACTTTTTTATCTATTTTTTTTTCATCTAACTCATAATTCTCTTCTTTATCTTTATCTATTTTTTTTACATCTATATAAAAATTATTTAATATGTATTTCTTTACTTGTTCATAAAACTTTTTTGGATCTTTTTCAAGTTCAATGTTATCAAATTTTTTAGAATACAAAACTTCATAAAATTCACCACTGTTATATATTTCAGGTTGTACTAGTTTAATCTTTTTAAGAATATTGGTAGTATCTTTTACACATTCATCCTGATATTTTTCATCATCTGTAATAAAAGGATCTCCTCTATCTATTTCTTCTAAAAACTTCATTTCATAACGCTCTGTATCTTTCATAGGAATAGTAACATTAAGATAATATTCTTTACTAAATGGTCATTTGTTTTCATCAATTCCATGAAAAGTTGGTTCTTCAGGTTTTCGACAAACATATTGATTTTCTTTATTAACAAAAATAGCATTACGTCCATTAACTTTTTTTATAAATTTATAATGATCAAAAAATAAATAACCAAATCTTTTTTTCATATAACGTAATTGAAACAAGTCATCATCAATAAAATTATCTACGTCTTTCCAATCTGAAAAACGATTACCTTCTTCTAACATTTTCATCAACCAATCAAATTCATCTCTACAATAACAAAACATTTTTATTAGTTAGTTAGACTATTTTTTTAGTTTTATTAATGGTAAAGTTCCAAATTGTTTATTTAAAAGTTTGCATTCTCAATAATAAAATGAATCATCATTATCCAAAATCCAAAAGACAATGGCAAGAAAAAATACAAAGAAGAAATAAAATAAGAGAAATACAAAATTTTGAAGAAAAAACTTATTGCCGAGAAAAATTTGATTGTTTATACAATATTATACTTAATAACATTGATGTTATAAACGATATGGGTTTTGAACAAGACAAAACTTTATCTAGTAGTACAAAAAATATAAAATTTGTATCATGTTGTAATAATGAAGACGAACAAAAATTAATTCCATTTGATCTTATTTTTGATAAGAACAGAAATTTAAACTTATACTGGAAAGATGATGAAGATTTGTTAATGAAAGACATATTAGACAAAGAACAATTTATAGATCTTGTTAAAACATATGTTAAAATTTATTATGCAATAAAAATTTTGGACACAAACATGGACAATGTTAAAGAAAAAATTAAAAAAATATATCCAGGATTTAATAGATTATACTGTGATTATAATTACAATTTAGACGAAAATTACAAGACTGATAAAAAACTAGAAGATCTAAAATTTTATATGTATAAGTTATACGATGGAAAAATATACTTAGGTGTTACTACTGATTCCTTAGAAAAAGCTCATGAATTTGATAAAGAAATTAGTGATGATGAAGTATTAGACGATTATTTTAAACTTGGTAATTACAAAGGACCAATATTTTTAAAATGTGTTAGAATGTATTTTGATGATGATACTAAATTTTGTAAAATAATAAAAGAAATCAAACAGGAATACAACATTACAAATAATCAATTAATAAATAGTAAAAAAAGACAACCTAGATATTTTTCATGATTCTTATTTTATAACAAAAAAAATGTTATAAAATAAATATTTTTTTTTTTTTTTTTTTACTTATTCAATATCACTATTATCAGTATCAAAATATTTTATTACATTAATCTTATCAAAAAAACAACAACCAACTTTGTAATCATTAACAAATCTTGTGCCTTCGTAAATTAATAATTCTGTTGAATTTTTAAACAAACCATCCAATTCTTCCCTTGAATCAAAATAACTTTCTTCTACATTAAATGTTTTAAGATTATTAAAAACATCTTTTAAATCAATGATACCATCGTTCACTGATTTAACTGTTTGTTTAATATTACTATCAATATTTTTTAATATTTGGTAATCTTCTTCACTATCAAATATTAATCCACGAACTCTAAATCGTTTACAAATATTTGAT
>NC_133201.1:29286297-29316297 GCF_958299795.1 Porites lutea | reverse complement strand
CGGATGATCAGTCATCACGTTAACTCACCCACTCCCACACAGTACGTCACTACTCTTCTTACCAAGCCCGGTGTGACTGCCGCATCCGTGTACCACAAACGGCGCCGGTTCCTGCCAGCTCTGGAGCCGTTCTTACTCCAGTCATCAATAGCGTTTACAGTTCAAGCACTGGCGAAACTGGAACCGAGTCTCCTCGCAGTGGTCCTCCTCCAGTTATCCAAGGCGGAATCGGTAAAATACTGAGCAAGTCTGCCACAGCTCTGGTGGAAAATCAGATCACTTCCACGATACGTAGCAAGGCTTCAGCAATGGGTCTTATAAGGCCAGATACCTCATCTGGCCCCAGTTCACCCTCGGAAACACAAGCAGCTTTGCCAGGACAAGGTCAAACTACTTCCTAGGCCCCTAAGGAGGAACCCAGCCAGTCGTATATGGTAGGGATACCACTAAGGACAAAGATCCTGATGTGATTTGTTTGGACTAATTTCAATGCTGTCCTAAGAAAACCGAAACACTTGCTTGACTGGTTCTAGTTATAGTTCCTGTTAAAAACGTGCTGCATGACGCGTGAGCTTGATTACCGGAGAAACTAACATTTTTAGGCATCTTTTAAGTGCGCTATAAAGGCTTATTACCGCCCTGTCAACCAAGTCAAAATTGTCCAAAAAATCGGTCATTTGTACATATATAATAAAATATTTTATTGCTGTTTGAATATTCCATCTGAACTAAATTTTTTTAAGTTTTCGTCCATGGGACAGAGGGGCTGAGATGAAATTTTACAGCTGACGTAACTTACCTGGAGTTCAGCTAATCTATGAGCAATAAATAAACACCCACTTTTTAGAAAAGAAATATCTTTGCTCTTGAGTTTTGCCAAGAGTAAGAGTATCCGTAATTTTTTTGGTTAATCATAACGTTTCATTTGTAAAAGCGGAATACTCTTTCTACCTGTAATTCATACACATTCAAGTTTATTACTGGTTTTCGCGTTGTGAACGTCTTGATAAACCCTTAACAGTACGATTGAATTTTTTTCATAGTATGGACACTACATTACTTCCCTTGAAGATAACTCAAAGTTAACTGTATTTTGCGTCTCAAGGGAATTAGTGTCTCTCCCCATCCAGTCCTCCGGGAACACGGTCCAGTCACCGCTGTTTTTTTACAGTCTGGCCGGAGTTAAACTACTGTGGAAGCCAAAACGTCTTTTTTAAGAGCGAGTCTCCGTGAGGACAGCCCAGCGATTTTAGATCAAAAAACTTAATCTCTCTTATATTCTAAGATTTTATTTTTCGATAATTGCAAAATGCATTTCGACGAACAACCAATGAGCCGCAAAATTATAGAAAGTGGCCATAAAGTGAGCTCAGGTTGCACAGATAAAGCAATTTAAAATCCAATTTAAAGCAAGCGGAGTTATTTCTTCATCAATGCCTATATTTCACATTTTGACAGCTATACAAAGTGATGCACTCGTTCGCAACAAGTACAGTATCAAAACATGCATTAAATTTAATATGCACCGAGCTTGGGTTAATAGTACCATTTGGATTAGACAAGAAGAACGCCGTTTGGCCGAAACTTCAATGCAGGCTGCCACATGAAGCCCGCATAACAAGTAAGTTAACCTTTTACTTATTAACCCCTTGAGCCCTAAGAGTGATCAGCATCAATTTTCTCCTTGTAATATCGATGATTTTTGTAAAACAGAGCGGTCATACGAATTACGGACATGATCTCTCAAGATGAATTTGCTGGATATTTTATCAACTTCTTTCCACTATTTCTGTAGGAAATAAATAGGGGAAACAAATGAGAATTCAAATTTGATCTTAGGGTTTAGAGGGTAAAACTGATCTAAATACTGCCGTAAACAAACGAATTAAGGTGTTAATCTGTATCATATTTCCTTTGTATCCTTTTTATTAATATTATCGACTTTGAAAAGGTGGTGACCCTCTTGACCCTCCGTTTGCTGACTCGACCCCAGTTGCCCTTCAGTCTGCGATAGAGCGGTTTCACACGACGTCACGGCGGCCATACAATGAAATGACGGCCATGTTGGTGGTCCAAACAAATCCTGTGGGAGTGAACTCTTTTCTTTGTAAATACTTTCTTTTGCTCCGTCGTTGTTGCTTGAGCTCCCTAATATTAACGAGAGAAGCGCGGTCAAGGGGAGAACCGGCTGCCGTAACAGTCTGTCCTGACCGTTCCTTGGCCCCTTAGTAATAAAAAGAGACAACTGGGGGACGAGTCAAGTCTGTTTGGTTAACTCGTGTTTAAAATGCACTCCACTGCCACGCCCATTCAGCTTAAACACGCTCCGTTCTCCGAATTGGCACCCACCTCCCGTTAGTAAATCTTGCAAATAAGCAGTCTATCCCTAATACGCGCTCTGCCCTCCTACTACCCGTCACTTTTCCATATGTTAAGGATCTCACATCCTTTGTTAATTTAGTCGTTTTAGTATCTTTTCAGTAAGTGTAGGTTGTGTGTGCGCGCAATCTAATGAGCACGCGCTATGTTTACTTATTTATTTGACGTGTGCATTTAGTTCGTTATTGAACGCATTTGGATTGTTTTCCCACTCATACCATGGATAGGAAACTGGCTGACGCGATCGGTTCCAACATAGTGGGAAAATGTGACGTCACATTATGGGAAAATGTGACGTCACATTATCGAGAGCCATTCAACCTCTTACATCCGATATTTTGCGCCTCTTACTTTTCATCGCATATTTCATATCTCAGTCTTCTACAATGCAGATTGCCCATGGATGAAGAAGAAGATACAGGCAAAAGACAGAGTAAATGATTATGAAACTTGCGAGAGCGAAGAATGCCTCCAGCGCCCGATAAATTTATGCACCAAACGGGAAGTCTAACTACATAAAAACTATGCGAAAACTTACATGTATGCAGCTACAAAACACCTACAAAAAGGCACAGCGTAATTTTCTACAAACCACAAGAAAACCGGAAATAAATTGAAATTTTTTTTTCGCGGTTTTGAAGATTTCTTTTGTGTTTTTATCGACAAGCTCAGCGAGTGTCGAATTATTTTATTAACGGTAAAAGTACCCAGCTCAAACAAGCGTTTAATTTTCCCTTCAATTTTATTTACGGACAACCAGTGACAAGAAGCCGTAGTTGAGAAATGTAAAAAAGCGGGGAAAAGCTCACAGCAGAGAAAGGAAATTTTCTTGCGGACCACCTTGGAAACGCCGTTTCTAACTTTTTCAAATCAATTTTCATAGTGAAGCAAGTTGTTTTGTTATTTTCAGGTATAAATGTACAATGACCCAAGATACTTTTCAGTCAGGTTTTTGAAAAAGCAAACTGCAACGCTTTTAAAATGTTATGTAAAAAGGTTAATTGTTAACTACTAGAATACAAATGGAAAGCAAACTGTACTCTCCTGGTTAATAGTAGAACCTTCACTTCTTTTTCATGAGAAAACACTTGCCTTGCATAATGCTTATTAAAACTTAGAACACTGTTCACAATTTACAAATAACAGTAACATCAGGGATTATGGGGTTTTTATTTAGTCTGAGGTAAGTGGATGAGGGATTGAAAAAATATGACTGTCTGGTCACATTATCATGTTGGTGAAAACAAAATTCATACCTCAAACAAGTACAGGTATTTGTTTTATTAATTTGATTTAGAATATATCTTGGTAAGGTTTATCATCTACAGGTACATTATTGCTTTGGATATCTAAAAAAACGAATACAAAAATAGTGCTAATCAACTCTATCTTTGGTTTGAAAAACAATGTCATTCAGATATAAACCGTTTCAGAGAAGAACACTAACCAACTTAAACACATGACTCTGTAGCTATTACAAGCATTGACCCTCAAACACAGTTAATTTGTTCCACTCACAAAGAAGTAATAAATACACTTCAGAAGTGATAAATAAACCTTTCGATCATAAATATTTTAGATGCCACCTTCTGGCTCTCATGAATGATAAAAGCAACTTTGTTGCTGTTTAATACAGAAAGATTGATTGATTTGTGCCCTCTCAGAAGAGTACTTGACCACAATTTTACTCTCTTCATTGACCATGTGTGTTCAGCAAATCCTACAATAAAGACAAACAAAAGGAAAGCTAAAACACTATTTGAAAAAAAACAACAACACTTAGGAGCCTAAACGGAGGACAAAAAATGTCAGTAGGTGTTTTCCCATTGATGCAGCAATTATTTTTATAACATAACAAAACTAAATTGCGCGCTCTGATTGGTCAGTCAGCCACTACCATTTTCCCGTGGGTGCACGCTAAGAAACTGAGCTAGCGCGGTAAAATTTAGGCAAATTCAACAAATCTCCTCTCCTGACGGTAAAATACACCGACGAAATGCACAGATGAAAAGTGGAAGTTGAAGAAAATACTAAGCTGTCGTTTTGAAGGAAAAAAGACAAAAGATCAAGCGACAAATTTGCCCTGGATGAATGAATCACTGTTTTCCTCGCGGCTAGAATCTGCTGAAAGAAAATCGAGCGAGCGAAGATTTAAGGTACATTTTGTGTGTTTTTTTGTAGAAGAGAAAGTCTGTTTGGAAAGGAAAATTATCAATTAGCATTGTGTTATTGACTTTTTGGTCAAGCTGATGCTAAATTCAAGCAAATATTTTAGGAAACACGCTCAAATTCGAGACAGCTTTGTTGTGAAGTTTTCATCGCATCGATTAAAAATTTTAGTTGAGTTTAAACGGGCACATAACGCTGGAATAAGCGAATTTCATTTGAGTACAGAAACATTTGGGTTTTCAAATAAATTTTTCAAAAAATAACTTCTGTGTGTATTATTTTGTTCCTCAGTGTTCATTCATAACAGTCGTTCGGAGAACGGTCGAAAAACAACAGCTTCAGCGCCGGCTGTGTGTCGGCGAATTTCAGTTTCAACTTTCACTTTCATAGCGGATTTCCCCAGACAGATTTCGATACAAAGCTAGTTAATTTCTCTTTTTAAAATTAGTGTTACCTGTTATTCTAAAGGAATTACAGTCAAATTTTCTCATTTCTACTTTGCGTTTATTTCAAAAATTGTCACATAAATAAGCTTGATAATTATTTCATTTATTTAGTTTTAGCTTATTTTTTAGAGTCCTTTTAGTTGGTGTTTATAGTTGCAGCTATAGTTTTCCCTCAAAGTTTTTACCCTAATATTAAGAGCAAGTAGACAGATGCCATTCAGAATAACAACGAAAAACGTTTTGCAATTTACCTGAGGACGGAGAACGGTTGATTCAGCGAAAGAAAAACTCAAAGGCAAGTTTTTGAAAAACATAGAACATGATTTGTTTACGCGCGGGCAGATGTCACCATACATGAACTCGGACCGATGACTCAACCGAAGGCAAATGGAAAATAATGTTTTTCTCTTTTGATTATGTTATAAAAGAAATGGTAAACGTTGCAGCTGTGCAACCATGGAGTTATGGATGCACTTGGGAGGTTTGCTAAGCACTCAAGAAGCTAGAGTCGCACTCGGCTATCGCCTCGTGCGACTCTTACGCTTCTTTCGTGCTTAGCAACCTCCCGCGTGCATCCATAACTCCATGGTTGCACGCTGCACGTTTACCATTTCTTAAATAGTTTATGTAAGGGAAAAGTACAAAAATTATTCGAGTCTCTTCAGTGCCTTCGAATACAAGCTGCGAGGAGAGCGGTGAGGCGAATTTATTCACTGGATTTGTAATATAGTAGTTAAATTTCAACATTAAACGATGAGCGAAATTAACATACTGCGTTTTTAATACGAACAATGAGCAGGGTTAATCTTGGATATTACTTGAGCAAAACAGTTCTCAACACAAACTAGTCTGTCAATTGGAACTTTACACACCGTGTGCGTACACTTGCTCGGCGTCAGCTCCGAATGTAGTTAGTTTCAGCCATTTTCAATCGAAATTTGTGGCTGAAAAATAGCAGCATTCAGTCTGTAATTATACCTATGCGACAATTCCATCCTTAAAACATCTGTCAATTGTAGTTAAGAATAGAAACAAGCAGAAACCTTCATAACGAAGGCGTCCCAAAACAGTCGCCAAGAGCACTAAATATGGCTCTAGTAAGGTTAATTTTTGGGACACAATTTTCTCAAAGACAAGAACAAATAACACAAAACAACGAGAAGAAGTGCTTACCTCGAAAGTTCAAGTGTGTCTTATGAAGGATCACCATCGCCGTAAGACAACAAACGAAGGGAACACACGCCAAAAATTAAAGTACCACCAAAAAATCCGAGAAAGAACAAGATGTAGGCAAAGAAACCCTACAGTTCGACTGGTTTGCGCCACATTTTCGCCATGGTTTCGTCACAAATTTCCACTATGATGGAACCATCCAACGCCATCTTGGAGCACGAACCAACCAATCGGCGGTAAGAAATCAGCCCACGTGACATAAGTTTCCTATCCAGTCTTTCTATTATCCATGTTCATACACATTGTCGGTAATTGTGCTTACATTGTGGATGGCTCCTCCTAAAATGTTCTACAATTGGTATGCAGGATTTAATGAAGCCGAAATCATTTGTGGAATTGCTCACATTTTGCCATTTTACTGAAGAACAGTTACGACTTACAGATATTTCAAGCAACAACAATTAGCCACATACGGTGTAATATATATTTATTTAGCCAGGGCTAAAAGCAACGCTCTCGATATTATTTATAGTTTGCTCAAACAAAACAAAGAATCGTGTAACGCTAAGCGGCGAAGGCAACGAGAACGGTTAAAAAACAACAATAGCTCTAATTAGCAAAAAAGCAACTTTGCCCGTGCAAGCACACTTTTTTTTTGCACGTTTCTTTGCCGTTGTTTTGCACGACTTCAACGTGATTCCTAGTTACACCTTTGATGGAGGAAATGTAGTAAGTGTTCATATTTATTTTTTTTTCACTGCCACTCATTTTCACCTTGGTGGCCGCTAGCATTTCTCATTTTCTCACCGCCGCTACAAACTTTTTATTTTGTTTTATCTCTCGCTCCAGCTCTCTGTCGCTCTTTCTCTTTGAGCTTCGCTAGCCTGTCGCCTACTTTCCCTCTTTCTCTGTCCTTTTCTTTCCCTATATCCTAAATTTGTGGACATACATTAAATCTATGCTGAATACTTTAGACAACACGTCTTTATTGACTCGCCGCCAAAATGACGAGTTGCATTTGGGTTGCCATACCTGTTGATTGCGTTATTTTACATTGGTATGCCTGTGGTGTGGACAGACGTGCGGACGGACGTACGGTCACTTGATTACCAAAATTTCTCGGATGGGTAGATTACCACAGTTTCTTAGGTCTGGGGCTAGGCTCGCGAGCGCTTCTCGCTATAATCCTTTAAGCCCCAATATCCACATTCAAATTATCTGTATTGATCTCAATACATTGTCTTAAAAAATAGTTGTGATACTTTGATACAAGATCAACGTATTTTTCATCTAGTGGTCATATAGTTAATTCTCATGATCATTTCTTTCCATTCTGTTTTGATATTGTCAAGAAAAAATTGATGTTAATCACTTTTTGGACCTAAAGGGTGGAATCTTACATATTTTGAGAAATGTTTAGGAACACAAGAATTTGAGTTTGAACGCGGTTTATTTGCTTCTTTACAGCTCATAGAACTCTAGTTGAGTAGTCAGATGAGATTCTTAAGTGAATCCAGTTTAGCTTACAAAGCGGTTGTATTTTGTGTTACTTGTTTTTAAGCAAAAATACATAGTATTCATATGCAGAGAGTAGGTGTTAGGAGGTGCTAGACCTGATAGAACAAAAGAAACCAAAATTTAGTTGAATTCACCTGCGCGTGGAAAAAATTGGCAAAATTGGAAATATCTCTATAACCAAATTCCTATACAAGAAACTAAAACAATGGTTTGAAAGAAACCTAATTTTCCTAAGATTCTGTCGAAACAAAGTCTAGTTTGAAATTAGGAAAATAAGTGAAATTGAGCTGAAAATGGCCCAACTGAGAACAAAGAACTCAAAAGGTGTTGGGTCACGTGGCACTAAGCTACATTTAATGAGGTATGTAAGGCTGATTATTATTCCAGTTTGAAAGCAAAAGTGAGAACTAATTTCAGAAATTGCTTATTTCCCTTTCCACAGCTGAAAACACCTACTAAGCAAAGTAATTAATTCTATCTAACGAACTCGTTTTTTGTGTTTGCGAAATAAGCTTGAACAGGTGTTTCTTGAAGTTAATTAAAACTTAACTATCAAGGTCAGCTTACAAGCCAAATTTGAGCAAATAACAAACCAAACCGTCCAACTACCGTTTTTGAAATAACTTGAAACCCAAACACCAAGATAGAATAAAAGGTCGGTGCAAAACTCCATGTCTAGGAATTCCGATCTTTTGGATGCAATGCACACAGCGGGAAGTTGACAAAAGCATGCCATCTGTTTGCTCACAATTAGAGGCACGTATGTGATCTTGACAAAGAGTAATGGTGTCATGTAAATACATTTCTTAACCGACCTGAAAAGTACGACTAAGGAGGTTTATATATATGGATTATATAGGATATTCCAACACCAAGGATATATATGTGGTTAAAATATGATATGTGAGAGGAGAACCGACAAGAAAGTTTAATCGTTTGTTCGTTTGTTTTGCGGTAACTCATAGCTAATAACGCAACAAAAGGTACGATGTTTTTAACCGCAGAATCTGGTTTCTAAGAATAACTTTCTTTCTCTCTTGTCAGTACTTTCCTCAATAATAAATACAGCGAGCGGAATATTATTTTAAACAAGCAAAGCCGAAATAAAAGAAAAATACTGAATTAAATGTAAGTTGAGCTATGATGGAAAGGCGACAGCAAAAGGCCTCCGAACGTGTGAGCTTAATCGTTTTTGGACTTCACGGTGTCACGTAAATTGCTCATATTCAATCTATTGTTTTAAAATTGATAAGCTCGGTTTTCTTTGACTATCGCCTTGAAGTAACTAATGATTTTATGAGTAAATATGTTTGTATTTTTTGGTGGTTTTCATTTTTAAATTTTTGTAGTTTTTTTAATTTTGTTTTTAAACCCCTCAAATTTAACTTGAGTAAATATGGCCAATACATTAGCAGCTTAGGACTAATAATAACTGGGGTAAAGAATAAAACTCTTGATAAATAGTTGATGGAATTGACGATAGCCTCAAAGCCATCTAAAACATGACAAAAACACGAGCAAAGCTCCTTACATTGATTTGAATCTACATTAGGTTCCTGGTTTCACTTGAAATTGGATAAGTCCCATTTCCCTAGGATTTGATCCTACTTTTCAGTCATTTATACTCAGATAACTCGAATTCCCCGCTAACTCGAACGAAATTTCGTTTCCCTTGATCCGAATTTACTTCGATAACTCGAATTCTGGTTCATGGAACTCGCCATGAATGTCATCCTATTGGCAATTCCTTGCCTTGTAAACTGAGGAACAACCTCTAAAACTAACATTGCAGCAATTTATTTTTTACTTCTTCTTAATAAGGGCAACGAACACATCATGTATTTGACAGTCGTTTCCCGGTATTATCATAAAAGTGCATAATCGTGTTACAATTTCTGATGAGATAGGTTAAATGTGCCCTCTGCTATATACTAAAGTGCTGAAATATCAATAAACTATCGTTATTACAATGGGAAATTGAATATACAATCGACCCCGATAACTCGAACCCCCGCTAACTCGAACTGTTTTTAACCTCGAGAGATCCGGCCCGATTTTAGCAGTTCTCATACATGATCCCCTCCTACGTAGTCGTGCTAAAATTGGTTTCGCCTTACCACCGCAATGTTATTTACAAAGAGAAACGAAAATAGAGCCGGGCCGCAGGTTAACTGTTTTTTCGCCCCATGTAACGGAATCCAAGACACTCTTGGATTCTGGATTCCACCCCGTGGATTCCGGATTCCAATTACTGGATTCCAGATCTATTTCAGTGGAGTTGGATTCCGGATTCGAATTGTTAGTGGGATTCCGGATTCCTACGCCTGTATTCCGGATTCCAAAAACAAAAATTTCCAAGATTCCGGATTTCAAATGCAAAAATTTCTCGGATTCCGAAATCCGGATTCCTTTACATGGGGCGAGTTTTTAGTCTCCCTTCTCAGAGTTCGAGGTACCGGGATTCTACTGTATAGGTGAATCCTTATTGACATTTTTTGCCTCATTAGCATAGGCTCATCATGATCATCTGATGAAGCTAATAACATGAAATTTCTGAATATTGAAAGACCATAACAATTTCAGTTACCTCTGAAAATTTGAACCCGATGTACCAGATAATTTCAAAGAAACTCTCTTTTAAAAAGCCCAAAATTTACAAAGAATGTATGAGCTCATCAAGTAATTTTGCAGTTTTTAACTGCTGCTTTTTTCTTTCTTACTGATTGCAAGGAGCTGAAACTTGCACAACTCTATAAATTTACTGCGCTCTTTTAATTTTTGAACCTAATTGGTATACACGGCTACAATCTTCTTTCATCTTCTATGGGTTAACTTGATGCTAATGAGCTAAAATGTAAACATGACGACACGATGAATCCACCTTTTCAGTCTCCACACAAAAAAAACCTTTCACTAAACTATACGTTTAGTCTTCGACATAAAAAGTGCGAAAAATGGCTTAATTAACTGCAGGTCTTTAAAAAGACGTTTCGTATGTCATTTTTGGAACTTCATGAACTGAAATTTTGGTAAAGATGGATTCTTTCTCGCTTTCTCCAGTCTGGGTTTGTTTTTCGCTCTTTTTTCCAGGTGTTTCCTCATAATCAGAATTCCTTTCACCTGTCAGGGGTTGATCTTCTCCCAAACTAAAGTTCAAAGCACCAGTATCTTGGAAAGAGGATGAAATTGACGGCTTGTTCACTTTTCCTGTTTGCACTAGGTTCTTAAAAAATTCCTCTCAGCAAATCCACGTACTTCTCCTTGCAGGTCATTCAGAGGCAGCAGCAAGGCCAGACAGCAAGAGAAAGACCATTTGGGTTTCTTGAGCCATTCTTTTATAAAGCGATAGATGTATACAATATACTGAAAAGCAAAGAAACAATAGTCATAGTTACGTATATTTAGGACTGTCTGAAGTCACCTCTTTCTTTCAAGAACACCTTAAAACATATACGCGTTGACTTGACGTTTTATGAGGCAGAGTCTTCTATTGTACTGTCTTAACTTTCTCTATGAATATGTTAGCTCTAATGTCAAGTCTTGTAGATTACTTACTCACTGACTGACTGACTTACGGAGCAATACTTACATACATATGCACTTACTTACTTACATACTTTTAATTAATACTTATAACAATTACAGTTAGAATGGCAATTGAAGCTTAACCGATTTACATCGTGAACTAAATTTTGGCCGAAAACCAAAAGCAAGCACTGAGCTGGCATCGCCTTACTTGTGATTGGGGGGCTTAAGCAACGACGACTAGTCGACGACGACGGCAGAGACGACGTTGCTAAGAAAAATAATTTATGTCCTTTCAAACTTTGTCGCGTCTATTTGGATCCCCTCAATTTGTCAAATGTAGGCAACGTTTCTGTTTTGTTTTTTTTTTTTTGACGTTGTTGTTCACGTCGTCGTGGTTGCTTAGGCTTCCTGTTCACGTTTCATTTGAATTGTAAATATCATCCCCGAAGAATAATTAATAATATGCAAATGAGTTTATAGAATAGGAAATACTGGTACATTTTGTCCTATTCACTTCACTTTGCCGACACGAAGGGCCATTGGCGACTGAGTGAGTAAGTCGGGTTCCAGATTACCTACATTCAATTCAGTCTATCTTGGGCTTGTCCCAGGTAAGATTGATTCCCCATACCTTACTATAATTAGTATCAATACCCATGTATGAATATTATACTATTGAATGGTAAATTAATAACCGAAGTGGATTTACACTTAACTTACCTACGAGAAGACCGATTACCAAAGAATTTGCTCCAAACACCAGTACTTTAAACATGATGTTATCCAGATACGGATCGATTGAGACAGGAATGTTCTCGCTGTTAATTTTACTCACAGCTCCTATTCCCAAGTTTACAAAGGTCACAGCAAGAGATATCAGCATTAGTCTGTTCTCGAATGGGTCCACAGTGGGGCTGACATAGGCAAAAAACATTCCATAGAGTCCTGACATGACGCACGTCAGTCCGACATATGCCCTGCTTTCACCACCAACCAGGATGAGACCTGACGTGAGGATCACCTTCCTTACTGTGTCGACCAGCTCCCAGTACCACGAGCGCGGGTGGTAGTTTTCGAAAAGGAATCGCAAGCCTGTGCTGACTTCGCTGCTTTTCACTTCGATATCAGGATTTTGATGCTCCTCTTCCATTTCATTCTGACTTGTAACGGTCAATCGCGCTTTCCAGAGAGCTATAAGTGATGCTGTGGGAAAAAGTAGTATGTAAGCGACTGCAATGTAGGCAACGATGACTGATCGACTGTAGTTTGTACTCTCACAGTCGATACTGTAGTCAGTCTTAAGAAACGTTTGACAGTGGGTTTTCGTTTTGTCCGAACAAAGCAAACGGCAAGTTGGGGGAAGCACACTAGCTGTTTTGGAGCAGGTACTGAGATATGTCACGTACAGGAAGAAAAACAGGTTTCTCAAGATCAGTTCTTTCGTTTGAGAAGATTTATTTAACTTTTCTTCTTTGGAGAAAGCACTCCGTTCGAGTAGAAGCTTTTGTAAACAATAAACGAGAATCGCAACAATGATGGCTGTGGCATTCATTGCAAGGATTGCAAACAAGCTCTTAAAAGCATTGACCTTTAATTCAGGAAAGATGCAATGAAGAGGGGCAATCTGAAATACATTAAGCTGTATCATCTCTGAATATTTCCAATGGCAGAAAGAGAATCTGGCCATTTAATATACGAAAATGTCTCTAGCAGTCCATCAGTGACTTGGTAAAAGCCAATGACAATTTTCAGCCTTCCAAGTATCATATCCACTGTGGATCTTCCTTTTTTCTCCTTCTTTTGCTTCCTTTTACTTGACCACAGTATGACTAAAATAATGACCAGGATAACTGCCACCACGATCGGCAGTTGTCCGATCATCCATTTCTTCGTTGGACACTTTTTGCACGTTTGAAACTGTTTATAGTAGCCATGACTACAAATTTCACACAGCTGTCTTTGATAGCCCTCAGCGCAAGAAGAATTGAAACCGCCATAGCAAGCCTCTTGTTGTGGACATTTGTGCGGCGTAGGAACAGTGCATGGGAACTCGATGAGGGAAGCATTGGTTGAGGAAGAGTTCCTTGAATCCAAGAGATTACGTGCTAATGATTCATAAAATTGTTTGTGGGTCTGATTCTCCCATTTCCACCAGTAACCCTTCTTCAGCTTAACATGGTCATCCACACATCGTAATCCTTCTTCATCGCATTGTATGCAGCCTTCAAAAAGATGGGTACGATGAAATCCTTTCAAACAGCTACAAGCTCTAAACCCAGTAAATGTGGAAGTATCTGTGCCTACAAAAAGCAAAAGTCCGTTAGCTGAATTAATTGTATTTCAATCAGGCAAATCATTGGCTTTTTTGCATTTTTTAAAAAACACATAAATAAAGTTTGAAAGCTTGCGGGTTTTGACAGTTGTAGGCTTCATGGTCAAATGGGTTTGAATACAACAAAGCTACTTCATAAGAAAGTTTCACCGCCTTGAATTACAAGGACATACGATAATTGACGGCATTGCTATGCCGAGCAAACAAACAAAGTAGAGGCAAAGTCCTAAGGATATGTGTCTAAATAAATTCTCAACTCAAAACCAATATATATATAGTCCTTATGCATGTTTACGCCAGACTAGCAAATGTTACCACCAAGGCTCGTTTTGAAATTTTAAAAGTTACAGAATTTTGCATAAACGAATTCCAAAGAGAGTGAAGTTGAAAAGAATTCCCACGCTCATTAATTGAAAGTGAGAAGAAGTTTGCTTAGAAACGAGGCTTGGTGGTGAAATTTGCTCGTCTGCCTTAATGAAGCATAAGTGCCATTGCCAAAGCAGATAATATTGTTTCTCTCCACCTTTATTTTTTGACCAGTTTTATCTGCACTTCACTACTGACGTCATCAGATACTTCGAACAGGGTAACAGGGATAACGCAGTTTCTGTACGCTTTTTACATTTCATCTTCTAACTAGGTCGTAGTTTGATTCTCACCTGGAGCTCGGAAAATTTTTCTGAGCTTTCTGGTGTTTGAATTCTCCTTCTTCTTAAATTTCTATTTACAATCAAACCAGGTCAAGCGTACCACAATAGATTTTAATGATGAATTCATATACAACTTATTAACCGAGAGTGAGGTCATGACAGGGAAATCCCTGTAATGACCGAACGGACGAGGTTAATCAGTGGTCATTTAGCGCTCTAAATGTATAACACCGCAAGTAATTGAGCCTGCGATCAATTAAAGCAATAACTGGTCGATACATAACTTTAAAAAAACAAGTCACTTTAATGAGTTGTACACTTGAGCCCGCGATACAAACATGTGACACTGGTCAGCAGATACCCTTTTTCACAGCTTTCAATTGACCATAACATGGATGTCCACTATCAAGTTAAACACAGATTGTATATGCCTTGGACACCTAGGGCTAGCGAATAATGCACGGTCATTACAAGAAACTTTTGCCAGCTTAGCAGCCAATCAGAACACTCGTACTTTTGAAGCCATATAATAATTGACATTTTGAATTCTTGTAGTGATTCTTATCATTCTTAGGCCCAGTTAATACGTCGTGCTTCTGCCGTGCCGAACTAAATTCAGGAATTAAGTTCGACAAGCGCTGCCGTGCTACACGGCTCTGGCACGGCAGCGATTCAAACGTCGTGCTTCTGCCGCGCTAAACAAAATTCGTAAATTATACTTTGTATTTTGGCGAGATTGCGTTCCCACGGGGAGTTGAGAGAAGAATTGTTACGAGGCATCAGTAAATCCTGAATTTGGTTCGACTCTGGCACCACGTCTGAATCAAAGTTGTTTTCCTGCCGTGCTACAGTCGAACCAAATTACAATTAAGTTCGGCACGGCAGAAGCACGACTTCTGAACTGAGCCTTACTAGCATCCAATGAGCAGTAAAATCACCAGCAGATAGTTAAAATTAAGAACGAAGGACATTGGCTATGCGTATTTTTAGGAATTAGTGTAATGATGTAAACTATTTTGCTGGGTGTCTAATGGTGCTGCGTAATGTATTGTTGGTTCGCTTGTGTGTCGTTGTGAGGGTATTTGTCGGTGGTGTAGTCTTTTTTATTAAAAATTGAATCATTGGATAATGCAGTACTCTAGCTCTGGTTGGCTTAGCCATCATGGTATATGAGCCATTATACCATGCTCTCCATATATGGTAACTGTACGCGTCTGCTCAAAGTTAAAAACAAGCTGAGAATCGGTTGTTTTTTACAAATAAAGTCGAGAAGAATTCTCGATATTTTGTGGGCGTTTGTAATAAAACAATTATTCCACTCGCGCGGCTTGTTGGATATGAAATGGTAAAAAATTGTCAAGTATCACTGGGTGGATCATTATACGTTGCCCACCTACCCCTCCCCTAAGCCAACATTTTGCTCTAAGTGAGAAGTAAGTGTTGATGTTGGCTTAGGGGAGGGGTAGGTGGGCAGTTTCCTAGAAACGTATAATGATCCAACGTCATTCGGTGATTGTACCCATCCACAGACGACTTGTGGACGCAAAATTCTTTTTCACGAATATGCTGCAAAACTAATCAATCCTGAAAATCTCCTGCTTCCTCACGAAATTCGTACTTTGGCACAGGACCGGAAAGGTTGACTGTTAGCACCACTGGGAACCCCCATGAGCGCCTCAGACGCGCAGAGAGAGACCCATCCACAACATCAAGAAACCTCGTATTTTGTTTTAACTTTTTACTTACTGTTAGCAGCTCCAAAGACTGATACAGACACCAAAATAAATGTTGATGTTCCTAGTGAACAAGAGGATCCTGAGAAGGACAGTGAAGGCAAAGAAAATAATGATAATAAATCTGACGAAACAGAGCCGATGGATGTTCAAGAAACTGGAGGAAAGTCTTCTGAAGATGGCAAGGATGGCGAACAAAAGAAGCCAGTGTTTGAAGCGGAGGAGAAAGACGATGATAAAACTGATGACACAGCAGATAAGAAAAATGATAAGTCAGGAAAAGGTGACGAAAAAGAGGAAAAGGACACGATAAAGGAAACAGAGAGTGGTGAGAGTGAAAGTGTAGAGCAAGGTGACGTGGTTGATAAAAAGGAAAATGAAGGAAAAAAGGAAGTTGAGTCAGTTGAAAATTCTTTTCATGAGGCTGACGGTAAGGGGGATTCTGATCAAACAGAAAAAGCGCCAGAAGAGAAAAGCGGAGAGAGCGAGAAAAAAGAAGAAGAGTTAGAAACCGATAACACTAATGATAAGCCCTCACAGAAAATAGACTCTGATCAAAAGGAGGCCAAACCGGCTGGAGATGCTATAGAATCAGATAAAAAGGCAACTGACAATACAGCCGAAAAGACCGAATCGCCTGCGATAACAGAGCAGGCCCCTATTAAAACTGATCCGGTAGCAGTCCCTTAACAGGAGAAATCTACTGTGAAATCGGCTGGACTGAGTAAGCCTGCAAGTGCAGCTAATGAACAGCAGTGGTTCATGTTTAACATTGCCGACGGTGGATTTACTGAGCTGCATACTCTGTTGGAAGTGGAGGAGAAAAGGAAGTGCAATGATATCTGGTGGAGATGCCATGATTATTGGCTTCTGGCTGGAGTTGTTATGTATCCTGAACACAGTTATTGAAGTAGTTACTGTATTATTCCCTTTATTCCTTCCCATCCCATCTTGTGGTCTAAGTTTTGTATTGGGTATCCAGATTTAAAATGTTTGTCGAGTCTAACTACATGGCATTTGATCATTGACATCAAAGTGTTTGTCCGCTACTTGCCATTCGAGGTGTTTTACTTAGAGTTTAAGCTTCAAGTATACAGCAAACGGCAAACGTCATATTCAAGTTGAGAATTTCTCAAAATAGAAAATGAGTAGATAAAAACAGGTCAAGTATAATACTTATGGATGAAAAATTGCGTGAAACACTAATTTTTGTTTAGAAATAATTAAAAGTAACCACAAGTAAAGGGAAAACTTGGTCACGTGATACAAATTCGCGTTTGCCGTTTGGCGTAAACGTGATGCTTTTAACTTCTCTACTTATGGATCTCTGTGGAGGGGGGATAGAAGAGAACGTTCTCTCAGGCGCGTGTCAGAAATTTTCATTCCGCGGAATTTAAAGTATCCTGTACCCATTCCTTCCACATAGCTCTGCAGTGTTTGAACGGTCAGGATTTTAAAAAAAAAAATCAGCTCTTTCCCTCGCCTAACCCTTGACCTGAAATAGCCTGGCCCCAGTTTTTCGAACGTTGGATAGCGCTATCCACCGGATGAATCAATTTTTAGCGGAAAAGTATTAGGGGAGCCAAATGCGCCAGCCAGTGCAAAGAGATTTATCCAGTGGATAGTGCTATCCATCTTTTGAACAACTGGCGTCTGATTGAAGGGTATGTGCTGTTTGGACTTATTTGTTTTGTAATTGGTTGTTTGTCTACCCTCGAAGCACTTAGGAGTTCTTAAGAACTCGTTAAAACGTGTCCGTGCGTTCCAAATCTAATTATAACTTGGAAGTGTTGGTTTTTAAGGAGAGGAGAAAACCGGAGCACCCGGAGAAAAACCTCTCGGAACAAGGGAGAGAACCAACAACGAACTCAACTCACATATGACGTTGACTCCAGAATTCAAACCTGGGCCACATTAGTGGCACTCGGGTGCTCTCACCACTGCGCGCGCGTCAGCCTTGTTCCTCAGCTGACAATAGCCTACGTTCGATATATCAACTCCAATGCTTTCTGGTTTGGTTTTCTTTGTGGTTAGGTCTCCTTTGGGAATTACCAGACAATTACATCGTAAACATTTTGCAGTTTTTTTTCGGAAAGCCTCTTAGTCATATTAGAATTCCGATATATCGAACGTTGGCTTTTCAGTAGAAGGTGCAGTTTAGTAGAGCGGAAAACAAAAAAAAATGCTGAAGAAAATCCAGCGGAGACAAAGTCATTTTATCTAAAACTACAACCATCCGAACTGCGACTTAAAATTTTAATTGTTTTATAATAGAGTATTTTATAAAATTTCTCTACTTTTGTGAGATTGCGAAAATTGGTGGCAATAGGGTATTTTGTTTCTCCTTGACATTCTCTGTCTTTCAGTCACAGTTATGGCAGGTGGCAGGATATCGCTAATGATCGCAAGTTTGGGGTGGTCAATGATCCGTTCAAAAATGGTAAGTTGTTGGAGCAGCGTCTGTAATGAAATTAGCAGCCAAGAGTTATCAAAACTCGCGTGCCTTTAATTTTACGCGGTAAGGTGCAGGGCTGTCATTAAGAGCCGGGGGCCGGGGACTCCTCCCGGCTGTTATGAACGTGGCCCCCTGCTAGTCGCATAGGAAAATAGAAGAAAAATAGAACCAAAAGAAATCCCTAGCTGTTTAATTCCTTTCCTACTACTTATTGTATTTATCCGGCAACTTGAAATCTTAGTGACATCCCTGAAGGTGTGCTGGTAATAGTTAAGGAATGGACTTGCAGCAAGTCGACTGCGTTAGTGCTGAAGGTGCGAGCGAAGCAAGCGAACGAGAGCGACGAATCGCGAGACGAGCAATGTAAGTTAAGAAACAAGTCGACTGCGTGATTGCCGAAGGCGCGAGGGGACGCGCGAGCGTCGTACGTTGAGAAATTCTAAGGTAAGGAACAGTCAGTGAGAGACATCACAATAATTAGGGCGCACGTTAACCAGTTTCAATTCAGACCACGCTAACATTACCACTAAAACAAGTGCTTATCAACCCAGTCCAGACTTCTTTTGCTTATCTTATACCTTGGTTTGTTTCTATTGCAGTCTCTCTGGAGTACAAGAACCGCTTTATTGCGCGACGCTTTAAGGTTTGTTCTGCTGATATTGTTCCCAATTTTGTGTTTAGACATCAAATAGGTTTTCATCTTAAATTTCTTTGGGTTTCAGGGATAAATGACCAGTGACTGTGTGATATTAAATACCTGTACCTTATTAACAAAGATTGCTTTGGCAATTGGTCATAGGCAATGATCACTCGGGCATACGGAACTCGCTGCAATGATTTGCTTGAGGTACCGCCAAACAATAGCTTCTTAATGCCTAATGCCCAAAGCAACCTTTCTTGAGTCAGGGGTAACCCCAAATCCTCAGTCTTAAGTCTGAGTTTTGAACCATCAAATTTAGCCCCCTTCCAGTGGCATTTCTACATTGTTTCCCCCTGTACGTCTTTTTTATGCTAATTCAAGCACTGGTATGGTCATAATTGAAACAAGAAATTCAGTTAAGGAATTAGAAACCTAAATTAAGCTCTTAGACTGGTTCGACAGAAGAAGACAGTGCGCACACTAAGCAATACCGTCACAGTCCACAGCATGTTCATTGAAACTCAGGCAAGATGCCAACCACCCTGACATGGCTTTAAATGCAAGGTAAAATATCAAACCAATCTGCAGGAACGGTGTTAGTACCTTTTTTGAGAACTGAGATACGATGTGCAGTCATTTTTTGTGTTTGTTCGGTAGATTTGCGGAACTGGAGTGCTTAGCGGAAAGTCACCAGCATTTGTCCAAGGAGTCGTTAGCAGGAAACAAACTTGCCAATGCTGTACTTCATAAAGGTAATCTTTCACACAGAACGTTTAGTAGCTTATGGCTTCAATAGCCTGTGAACAGGCTGTCTATAAGGGGAGGGTGGAAAAAATGAGGACCATTAGAGGTACTTCTTGCTACACACGTTAAAGCGTTTGTACCTATTCATCACAATTAAAGTAGCGTCGTTCGGATTATAAGCCTGTGAATATTGTTGCCTTTCATCGCTCCCCTCTTTTGGACGTTTTGTGAGAAAAACTAAAAAATTTTAGTCCTGGTTTTAAACCTTTCTTGTGAAAATGAATTTTATCTGCCTTTTACTCGTGGTGATAAAAACTTCATTTAACATACTGACCCTGTTGTATGGTTAAAAGACAAAAAATCACTATATCACCAGTCCTCAATTGTTCAAAAGCTGTTTAGGGACCTATAGCGCTATCGACAGGTTAAATCGCTAACCAGTAGAGACGTATTAGGGAAACAGATTGTGATATCCTCTGGATAGTGATTTATCCAGTGGATAGGACTTGCCATCTTCTTGATCCTCTAGGATGTAACAGACGGACGTTTATCGTGCTTGTTTATGTTTGCAGTACTTAATCAGCAGGAGGAGTTACTATCACACACGAAGTCGGACGTCAATCGTCTTCCTTCGACACTAGTCCGAATGTCTCCCGTCACTGCTCGGCTTAACATGTCGGAGAGAGGAATCCTCAGCCGTCTAACGATACGTGGTGAGGGACCACCACCCAATGTCACCATACCTGGAAACACCATCCATGCCCCTTTCGTTCCAGGAATGGGTTCAGTTACCATCCAGCTAAAGGTCCAACCCTTAGTGTTGGGCGGTGGCACTATCATGCCCCCTGTACAAATCAGAGCAGGACCCCTGCACTACACTACAAGCTCTGTGTACCGCGCTCCACCCGTGACAGGCAGCAATGCAACCATCACAGTCCAGCCGCCTCCACCAAATACTCTATTGCTTTCGGCCTCCACTGCTACATCTAGTCAGGCCAAGCCCGGACTCGTGTAGAATATACCTAAACCAGGCTCTCCGATGATCAGTCATCACGTAAACGCACCCACCCCCACACAGTACGTCACTACTCTTCTTACCAAGCCCGCTGTGACTGCGGCATCCGCTGTACCACAAACAGCGTCGGCTCCTGCCAGCTCTGGAGCCGTTCTTACTCCGGTCATCAATAGCGTTTACAGTTTGAGCACTGGCCAAACCGGAACCGAGTCTCCCCGTAGCAGTACACCCCCCGTTATCCAAGGCGGAATTGGTAAAATGCTGACCAAGTCTGCCACAGCTCTGGTGGAAAATCAGATCACTTCCATAATACGTAGCAAGGCTTCAGCAATGGGTCTTATAAGGCCAGATACTTCATCTGGCCCCAGTTCCCCCTCGGAAAGGCAAGCAGCTTCGCCAGGACAAGGTCAAAGTACGCCCCAAGCCCCTCAGGAGGAACCCAGCCAGTCGCATACTGTAAAAACTGGGGATACCACTAAGGACAAAGATCCTGATGTGATTTGTTTGGACTAATTTCAATGCTATCCTAAGAAAACCGAAACACTTGCTTGACTGGTTCTAGTTATAGTTCCTGTTAAAAACGTGCTGCATGACACGTGACTAACGTAGAACCGAACATTTTTAGGCACCTTTTAAGTGCGCTGTAAAGGCTTATTACTGTCCTGTCAACCAAGTCAAAATTATCCAAATAATTCATTTGTACATTTATAAAATATCTTATTGCTGTTGGTTTGAATATTCGATGTGAACTAAATCTTTTTCTTTTTTCGTCTGTGGGAGAGAGGGGCTGAGATGAAATTGTAAAGCTGATGTAACTTATGTGGAGTTCAGCTAATATATGAGCAACAAATAAACACCCACTTTTTAGAAAAGAAATATCTTTGCTCTTGAGTTCTCTCATTTGCCAAGAACAAGTGTATCCGTAATTTTTTGTTGCATCAGAAATTTCGTTCGAAAAAGCGGAATACTGTTTCTGTCTTAATTCATACACATTCAATTTTATTACTGTTTTTCGCGTTGTGAACGTCTTGATAAACCCTTAACAGAAAGATGTATTTTTTTTTTCATAGTATTGTGTTTCAAGGGAATAGGCGTCTGTCCCCATCCAGTCCTCTTTGAAAACGGTGCAATCACCGCTGATTTTTTGCAATCTGGCCGGAGTTAAACCACTATGGCAGCCAAAACGTCTTTTTTAAGAGCGAGTCTCTTGTAAGAACGGACAGTGATTTTAGATAAAAAAAATTAATCTCTCTTATATTCTAAGATTTTATTTTTCGGTAATTACAAAATGCATTTCGACGAACAACCAATGACCCGCAAAATTATAGAAAATGGCTGTTTGGATTATGCAAGAAAAACGGCGTTCGGCCTAAACTTCTATAGAGGCTGTCACATACAGCCCGCTTAACAAGTAAGTTAACATTTTGCTCATTTAACTCTAATCTAAATATTGCCATAAACAAATAAATGAAGGTGTTAAATTGTATCATATTTGTGACCCTCTTAACCGTCTGTTTTCTGACTCGACCCCAGTTGCCACTAAGACCCTGTTTACATGGAGTGGGGGACCCCGGTCTAGTGGGGTAAGTTTCTTTTGTTTTGTGTCCTCCAGAGCGTGAAAACAAAAGAAACTTACCCCACTAGACCGGGGTCCCCCACTCCATGTAAACAGGCCCTTAGTCTCCTATGGAGCGTTTTCACACGACGTCAAGGCGGCCATACAATGAAATGGTGGCCATGTTGGTGTTCCAAACAAATCCTGTGGGAGTTGAACTCTTTTCTTATGTAAACACTTTCTTTTGTTCCGTCGTTGTCGCTTGAAGGGAAGCAACCATCCCATGGTCCTCTTCGCACCGGATGCCGTAATGGTCTCCCACAACCGTTCCTTCGCCTCTTGCAAATAATAAGAGACGACTGGGGACGAGTCAGGTCTGTTTGATGGACTCGTGTTAAGGCACCCCACGGCCACGCCCATTGAGCTAAAACACGCTCCGTTCTCCGAAAAGGCGCCCACCCCCGTCGGCAAATCTTGAAAATAAGCAGTCTATCCCTAATAACGCTCTGCCCTCCTACTACCCGTCACTTTTCCATATGTTAAGGATTTCACATCCTTTGTTAATTCAGTCGTCTTAGTATCTTGTCAGGAAGTGTCGGATGTGTGGGCGCGCGCTCATAAGTTAAAATAAGGGAAACAACTTAAGTTAAATAGCGATGTTGCGCAGTTTACCAACCACGTTCAAACCTGTTAACAACCTGATTTGTTGCAAGACAGGTTTGATGTGGGTGGTTAAACGCGCAATATCGCTATTCAACTTATTCTACAGCAATGTTGCAAGACAAGTTGCACGTTTTTTGTTGCCCGTTTTTACGCACCTTTACTTATTTAATTGCCGTGTGCATTTAGTTCGTTGTTGAACGCATTACATTTGCTTTGGGTTGTTTCCTACTCATACACATTGTCGGTAATTGTGCTCAATTAGTGGGTGGCTCCTCCTAAAATGTTCTACAATGATTGGTATGCAGGATTTAATGGAGCCGAAACCAATTGTGGAATTGCACACATTTTGGCATTTTACTGAAGAACATTTACGACTTATAGATATTTCAAGTAACAAGAATTTGTCGTCTGTCCTCTTTGAATTTCTTTCCTTTCCTCTTAAGCCCCGATATCCACATTCAAATTCTCCGTACTGATCTCGATACGTTTTCGTAAAAAAATTAGTTGTGATAATTTGATACAAGATCAATGCATTTTCCATCCCGTGGTCATGGAGTTAATTCTCAGGATCATTTCTTTCCATTCTGTTTCGATGTTTTTAGACGAAAAATGATGTTGATCACTTCTGGAAACTTAAGGGTGGAATATTAAAGATTTTGAGAGATGTTCAGGAACACAAGAAGTTGAGTTGAACGCGGTTTATTTGCTTCCTTACAGCTTGTAGAACTCTACTAGTTGAGTCTTTAGATGAGATCCTTAAGTGAATCAAGTTTAGCTTACAAAGCGGTTGTATTTATACTGAACAATAAAGTTAATCGGTTTTTAGCAAGACAACATAGTATTCATATGCAGAAAGTAGGTGTTAACGCAAGGCCGATTTACACGGCACGATTTTTGCTTTTGACTATCGTGTGCGACTAGCATACGTCATGACTTCACGACAGATCGTGTTGTGTTAATGCACACGACATTTGCACGACACATGTGGATGTCATAAGTGAAAACTGTGCGCGTGTGGGTGGTCAAAAGTGATGACGTATATACTAGTCGCGCACGATATTCGTAAGCAAAAATCGTACCGTCTCAATCGGCCTTTAGTAGGTGCTAGACCTGATAGAACAAAAGAAACCAAAATTTAGTTGAATTCAGCTGCGCGTGGAAAAAATGGGCAAAGTGGGGGTTATCTCTATATCCAAATTCCTATACAAGAAACTAAAACAATGGTTTGAAAGAAACCTAATTTTCCTAAGATTCCGTCGAAAGAACGTCTAGTTTGAAATTTAGCTGAAAATGGCCCAACTGAGAACAAAGAACTCAAAAGGTGTTGGGTCACGTGGCACTAAGCTACATTTAATGAGGTATGTAGGGCTGATTATTATTCCAGTTTGAAAGCAAAAGTGAGAACTAATTTCAGTTTTAAGCAAACGAACTTCGTTTCGGAAATTGCTTATTTTCCTTTCCACACCTGAAAACACCTACTAAGCAAAGTAATTATTTCTATCTAACGAACTTGTTTTTGTGTTTCCCAAATAAGCTTGGAGAGGTGTTTCTTGTTTTTATTTAAATAACTAAGTTAATAAATAAATAATGTTTTGGAGGTAGCTCATCCACAAAGTGGTTCTTCGTCTACCAGACTCCTGAAACTTAACTATCAAGAGAGCTTACAAGCCAAATTTGAGCAAATATCAAACCAAACTGTCCAACTACTCTTTTTAGAAGAACTTGAAACCCAAACACCAAATGCGAATAAAAGGTCGGTGCAAAACTCCATGTCCAGGAATTCCGATCTTTTGGCTGCAATGCGCGCAGCGGGAAGTTGACAAAAGCATGCCATCTGTTTACTAACAATTAGAGGCACGTCTGTGATCTTGACAAAGAGTAATGGTATAATGTAAATACATTTCTTAACCGACCTGAAAAGTACGACTAAGGAGGTTATATATGTGGATTATATAGGATATTCCAACACCAGGGATATATATATGGTTAAAATATGATATGTGAGAGGAGAACCGACAAGAAAGTTTAATCGTTTGTTCGTTTGTTTTGCGGTAATTCATAGCTAATTGCGCAACAAAAGGTACGATGTTTTTAACCGCAGAATCTGGTTTCTAGGAATAACTTTCTTTCTCTCTTGTCAGTACTTTCCTCAATAATAAATACAGCGAGCGAAATATTATTTTAAACAAGCAAAGCCGAAATAAAAGATAAATACTGAATTAAATGTAAGTTGAGCTACGATGAAAAGGCGACAGCAAAAGGCCTCCGAACGTGTGAGCTTAATCGTTTTTGGACTTCACGGTGTCACGTAAATTGCTCATATTCAATCTATTGTTTTACAGTTGATAAGCTCGGTTTGCTTTGACTATCGCCTCGAAGTAGCTAATGGTTTTATGAGTAAATATGTTTGTATTTTTTGGTGGTTTTTATTTTTAAATTTTTGTATTTTTTTGTATTTTGTTTTTTAAACCCCTCAAATTTTAACTTGATTAAATATGGCCAATAAATTAGCAGCTAGTACTAATAAAAACTGGGGTAAAGAATAAAACTCCGGATAAATAGTTGATGGAATGGACGATAGCCTCAAAGCCATCTAGAGCATGACAAACACACGAGCAAAGCTGCTTACATTGATTTGAATCTACATTAGGACCCCCGTTTAACTGGAAATTGGATAACTGGATTTAAGTCCCATTTCCCTAGGATTTGATCCTACGTTTCAGTCATTTATACTCAGATAACTCGAATTCCCCGCTAACTCGAACGAAATTTCGTTTCCCTTGATCCGAATTTACTTCTATAACTCGAATTCTGGTTCATGGAACTCACCACGAATGCCATCCTATTGGCAATTCCTTGTCTTGCAAACTGAGGAACAACCCCTAAAACTAACATTACAGCAATTTGTTTTTTACTGCTTCTTAATAAGGGCAACGAACACATCATGTATCTGACAGTCGTTTCCCGGTATTATCATAAAAATGCATAATCGTGTTAATATTTCTGATGAGATAAGTTAAATGTGCCCTTTACCATATACTAAAGTGCTGAAATATCAATAAACTATCACTATTACCATGGGAATTGAAGATACAATCGACCCCGATAACTCGAACGCCCGCTAACTCGAACTGTCTTTAACCTCGGGAGATCAGGCCCGATTTTAGCAGTTCTCATACAATCTCTCCTACGTAGTCGCGCTAAAATTCGTTTCGCCTTACCCTCCGGAATGTTATTTACAAAGAGAAACGAAAATAGAGCCGCGCCTCAGGTTAACTGTTTTTAGTCTCCCTTCTCAGAATTTGAGTTACCGGGGTTCTACTGTACAGGTGAATCCTTGTTGACATTTTTTGCCTTATTAGCGTAGGCTTATCATCATCTGATGAAACTAATAACATGAAATTTCTGAATATTGAAAGACCATAACATTTTCAGTTATCTCTGAAAAATTGAACCCGATATACCAGATAATTTCAAGGAAATTCTCTTTAAAAAAGCCCAAAATTTACGAAGAATGTATGAGCTCATCAAGTAATTTTGCAGTTTTTAACTGCTGCTATTTTCTTTTTTACTGATTGCACGGAGCTGAAACGAGCACAAACTTTATAAATTTACCAGCTCTTTTAATTTTTGAACCTAATTGGTATATACGGCTACATCTTCCTTCATCTTCTATGGGTTAACTTGTATGCTAATGAGGTAAAATGTAAACCATGTCGTCACAATGAATCCGCCGTTTCAGTCCCCACACAAAAAAACCTTTCACTAAACTATACGTTTAGTCTTTGACATGAAAAGTGCGAAAAATGGCTGAATTAACTGAACGCCTTTAAAAAGACGTATCGTATGTCATTTCTGGAACTTCATGAACCAAAATTTTGGTAATGATGGATTCTTTCCCGCTTTCTCGAGTCTGGGTTTGTTTGTCGCTCTTGTTTCCAGGTGTTTCCTCATGATCAGAATTCCTTTCACCTGCCTGACTGGGTTGATCTTCTTCCAAACTAAAGTTAATAACACCAGTATCTTGGAAAGAGGTTGAAATTGACGGCATATTCATTTTTCCTGTTTGCAGCTGGCTCTTAAAAACATTCCTTCCAGCAAATCCACGTACTTCTCCCTGCAATTCATTCAGAGGCAGCAGCAAGGCCAGACAGCAGGAGAAAGAGCACTTGGGGTTCTTGAGCCATTCTTTTATAAAGCGATAGATGTATACAATATACTGAACTGCAAAGAAACAAAAGTCATAGTTACGTATACTTAGGACTGTCTGCAGTCATCTCTCCCTTTCAAAAACACCTTCTTAAAACGTACACGTTGACTTGACGTTTTATAAGGCGGAGTCCTCTCTTGTACAGCTGTCTTAACTCTTCTCTGTGAATATTTTGGCTTTAAGTTCAAGTCTTATAGATTACTTACTTACTGACTGACTGCAGTAGCGGATCCAGACCCTCCGATGGGGGGGGGGGGGGGGGGGGGGGGAGGGCTGTCATTCAGACCCTGAGATAAGGGGAGAGCCCGATCCCCCCTTCGGGCCTCATTTTGGTCGAAAAATAAGGGGGGGCCGGGCCCCCCGGGCCCCTCCCCTGGATCCGCCACTGGACTGACTTAGCAGTACTTAGATACACACTTACTTACTTACTTTAATACTTATAACTACTTGTGAAGATCACTCACTGTGAGAAACGCGATCAATTGTGAACCGTGCAATTTTTGCAAGGGCGCGAAAAATCCCAAATTTTGCAGCTGCTTGCAAACCTGGACATAAGTGCTACCTAAATTGAGGCATTACAGTAATACAATTACAGTTAGAATGGCACTTGAAGCTTAACCGATTTACATAGTGAACTAAATTTTGGCCGAAAACAAAAAGCAAGCACGGAGCTGACGTCGCCCTAATTGTGATTGGGGAGCTTAAGCAACGACGACGGAAAAGACGACGTCTATTTGGACCCGCTCAAATTGTCAAATGTAGGCAACGTTTCTGTTTTTTTCTATTTTTTTTTTTGACGTTGATGTTTTCGTCGTTGATCGTGGTTGCTTAGGCCTCCTGTTCAAGTCCCATTTGAATTGTAAATATCAACCCCTAGGATTAATTAACGATATGCAAATGAGTATATACATAATAGGAAATACTGGTACATTTTGTCCCTTTCACTTTACTTTGCCGACACGAAGGGCGATTGGCGACTCACCCGCCCACCCCAGCGAGTAAGTCGGGTCCCAGATTTTTTATTCAATTCAGTCTATCTTGGGCTTGTCCCAGGTAAGATTGATTCCCTTATAATGCCATTAATAACTATACCCATGAAGGGTTGATTTTTATACTATTGAAGGGTAAATTAATAACCGAAGTGGTTTTACACTTAACTTACCTACGAGAAGACCGATTACCAAAGAATTTGCTCCAAACACCAGTACTTTGAACATGATGTTATCCACATATGGATCGATTGAGGCTGGAATGTTCTCGCTGTTTATCTTACTCACAGCTCCTATTCCCAAGTTTACAAAGGTCACAGCCAGAGATATCAGCATTAGTCTGTTCTCGAATGGATCCACAATGGGGCTGACATAGGCAAAAAACATTCCATAGAGTCCTGACATGATGCAAGCCAGTCCGACATATGCCCTGCTTTCACCACCAACCAGGATGAGACCTGACGTGAGAACCACCTTCCGTACTGTGTCGACCAGCTCCCAGTACCACGAGCGTGGATGGTAGTTTTCGAAAAGGAATCGCAAGCCTGTGGTGACTTCGCTGCTTTTCACTTCGATATTAGGATTTTGGTCCTCGTCTTCCATTTTATTCTGACTTGTAACGGTCAATCGCACTTTCCAGAGAGCTATAAGTGATGCTGTGGGAAGAAGTAGTATGTAAGCGACCGCAATGTAGGCAACGATGACTGATCGACTGTAGTTTGTACTCTTACAGTCGATACTGTAGTCAGTCTTAAGAAACTTTTGGCAGTGGGTTTTCGTTTTGTCCGAACAAAGCAGACGGCAAGTTGGGGGAAGCACACTAGCTGTTTTGGAGCAGGTACTGAGATATGTCACGTACAGGAAGAAAAACAGGTTTCTCAAGATCAGCTCTTTCGTTTGACAAGATTTCTTTAACTTTTCTTCTTTGGAGGAAGCACTCCGTTCGAGTAGAAGCTTTCGTAAACAATAAATGAGAATCGCAACAATGATGGCAGTGGCATTCATTGCAAGGATTGCAAACAAGCTCTTAAAAGCATTGACCTTTAATTCAGGGAAGATGCAGTGAAGAGGGGCAATCTGAAATACATTAAGCTGTATCATCTCCGAATATTTTCCAATGACAGAAAGAGAATCTGGCCATTTGACGTACGAAAATGTCTGTAACAGTCCATCAGTGACTTGGTAAAAGCCAATGACAATTTTCAGCGTTCCAAGTATCATATCCACTGTGGATCTTTCTTTTTTCTCCTTCTTTTGCTTCCTTTTACTTGACCACAGTATCACTAAAATAATGACCAGGATAACTGCCACCACGATCGACAGTTGTCCGATCATCCATTCGTTCGTTGGACACTTTTTACACGTTTGAAACTGTTTATAGTAGCCATCACTACAAATTTCACACAGCGGTCCTTGATAGCCGTCAGCGCAAGAAGAATTGAAACCGCCATAGCAAGCTTCTTGTTGTGGACATTTGTGCGGCGTAGGAACAGTGTATGGGAACTCGATGAGCGATGCATTAGTTGAGGAAGAGTTCCTTGAATCCAAGAGATTACGTGCAAATGATTCATAAAATTGTTTGTGGGTCAAATTCTCCCATTTCCACCAGTAACCCTTCTTCAGCTTAACATGGTCATCCACACATTCTAATCCTTCTTCCTTGCATTGTTTGCAGCCTTCAAAAAGATGGGTACGATGAAATCCTCTCAAACAGGTGCAAGCTCTAAACCCAGCAAACATGGAAGTATCTGTGCCTACAAAAAGCAAAAGTCGGTTAGCTGAATTGATTGTATTTCTATCA